>NW_006160112.1:263677-266793 GCF_000334495.1 Tupaia belangeri chinensis | reverse complement strand
TCTAAACCAATCCAAATGTGCACTAACAGATGAATGGATTGAACAAGTATGGCATCTATACTCTATGGAATATTTTCAGTCATAAAAAACAAGACCCTAGTATATGATAGAAAGTGGATGGATATGAAAGATTTACTATTGAATGTATAAAAGAAAATGAAATGAAAAAAATAAACAAATAAAAAAGTAATACAATGTATCCAAAATAAAATCAACCCAGTAAGATTCTCCCCACAACATATCTTAGTCAGACTGGTCAAAACCACAAAGGCAAGATAATAAACGTGGCCACAGAGAAACATCAACTGACTTACCAAGGTCATGCCATCAGGTAAACACCAGACCTTTCCATGGAAACAATGCAAGCAAGGAAAGAATGAGAAAGTGGTAAGAGAGAAACAATTTCAACCAAGATTATTATATCCAGTAAGATTATCCTTCATATAGGGAAAAGAAGATTTAAATCTTCTCAGACAAACAAAATCTGAAAGAATTTGCCAACTCCACACCACCTTCAAAAACTCTGTAAAGAGCCCTGTTTCAGGAACACTAAAGAATGAACAGTCAGAAATGAGAGTAAAAGACAACCAAGACAATGGCCAACTTAAATGTAGAGATAAGTCCAGAAATATCTACCATAACATTGAATGTTAATGGATTAAATTCTTCAATCAAGAGACACAGACAGGCTGGGACCAGCAGTTAGTGTAACGGCTATGTCGCTGGACTCCCACATAGTTGACTGCAGTTCGTGTCCCAGACCCAATGGCTTAAAACTTATGCCAGGCACGCGTGCATGCATGCCCAAGATCCCAAGAGGAGAATGGAGAAGAAGGGATTGCAGCGTGGCCATCCCCCCGGGGCGTGATTTCTCACTTTCTGTCTCTCTGTCTCTCTCTGTCTGTCTGGCAAGCGCAGGTGCCCTATAGCAAAAACCTTTCCAAAAAAAAAAAAAAAAACACCTCGGTAACCACCTGCAGGATGTTGAAACTGGATCCCCATCTAACATCATTAACAAAAATCAACTCAAAATGGATCGAAGATCTAAACTTAAGACTTCAAAAAATAAAACTACTGGTGGAAAACACAGGAAACTCTGACACAGATTGGGGTAGGCAAAGACTTCTTAAATAAGACCCCCCAAATCACAGTCAATAATTCCAAAAACAGACAAATGGGATTACATCAGAGTAAGAAGTCTCTGCATGCCAAGGACACAGTAATTAATGTGAATTGGGCAACCCTTAGAATAGGAGAATATTTTTGTAAACTATGCCTCAGATATGGGACTGATAACTAAAATACACAGAGAACTCAAGTGGCTTACTCCCCCTCCCACAAAAAAAAATGACTAAACCAATTCAAAAATGAGAAAATGAGGTGAACAAGAAACTCTCTAAGGAAGACATATGAATAGCCAAAAAGCATAAGAAGAAATGCTCAACACCCTACATTATAAGGGAGAGGCAGATTAAAACTACAATGAGATACCACCTAACCCCAGTCAAAATGGGTGAAGATTCAATTTTAAAAACATGATAAGTGTTGGCAGGATTGTAGTGAAAGGAAAACACTCCAACACTGTTGGTGAGAGTGCAGATTGGCCCAGTCACTGTTGCAAACAATATGGAGGTTCCTCTAAGACCTTCAAACATAACTACCATATGGTCCAGCAATTCCACTCCTGGATATATACCTAAATGACAGGAAGATGGACAGTCAGAAAAGTGCTTTCACATATATGTTTATTGCAGCATTATTTACATTTGCTAAGCCATGAAACCAATCCAAATGTGCACTAACAGATGAATGGATTGAACAAGTATGGCATCTATACTCTATGGAATATTTTCAGTCATAAAAAACAAGACCCTAGTATATGATAGAAAGTGGATGGATATGAAAGATTTACTGCTGAGTGAAACAAGCCAGGTTATAAAAGAGAGACATTGCATGTCTCCACTTAATATACCATTTGTCTGCACTCTCTGATAGGGTCTAAAAGATTGGAGGACATAAAAGTATTGAAAATAGTTATGAACACTAGACATAGTGTGGAAGGAGGGTGGGAGGGGGGAAGAGCATAGGAAAGAAAATTATGTGAAAAACTACAGAGGGAAGATGTTTGTGGTACACAATAATGGTTTATTACTTGTTGATGATAACATGTATAATATTCTCAACTGGACTGGTCCGAGGTATATTACATGTTGGGTAAATTTTCTTTATAAGCCAAATGATAAATGATGTATAGTGATTGAATGTGCACATATATATATATATTACAAAAAATACCTGAGACAAATTTGGGAACAAAATATACCAAAATTTGAGGATGCTGCAAAAAATTTTCTTAGATATTTCAATTTTAATAAGCTTCTTTAAAAAGAGATGAGACATAAAATCAATACTAGCATACTTAACAGCATGAAACTTTAAAAAGCAAAGCAAAATGAATTAAAAACTGCAGAAATAGTTATTGAGATTAGAATGGCTATAAATAAGTGACACAAAAAAAATACAGTCTGTTACAAAATTACTGGAGTGGAGGTATGGTTTGATAAATGCTTTTTTTTTGAAAGATTTTCACTGTAGGGCTCGTGCGCTCGCCAGACAGACAGAGAGAGACATAGAGACAGAAAGCGAGAAATCACCCCCCAGGGGGGATGGTCACGCTGCAATCCCTTCTCCTCCATTCTCCTCTCGGGATCTTGGGCACGCACGCACACGCGCCCGGCATGAGTTTTAAGCCACCGGGTCCGGGACACGAACCACGGTCGACTAAGTGGGAGTCCAGCGACATAGCCATTACGCTAACTGCTGGTTCCCGATAAATGCTTTTTAAAAGAAAGAGAAAGAGGGACCAACAGTTAGCATAATGGCTATGTCGCTGGACTCCCATGTAGTCGACCGCTGTTCGAGTCCTGGACCCGGTGGCTTAAAATTCATGCCAGGAGTGTGTGCGTATGTGCCCAAGATCCTGAGAGGAGAATGGAGAAGGGATTGTGATGTGACCATCCCACTGAGGGGTGATTTCTCACTTTCTGTCTCTCTGTCTCTGTCTGTCTGGTGAACACACACGCCCTATAGCAAAAAAAAAAAAAACTCTCCAAAAA
>NW_006160112.1:258056-263599 GCF_000334495.1 Tupaia belangeri chinensis | reverse complement strand
AGAAAGAAAGAAAGAAAGAAAGAAAGAAAGAAAGAAAGAAAGAAAGAAAGAAAGAAAGAAAGAAAAAGAGGAAGGAAGGAAGGAAGGAAGGAAGGAAGGAAGGAAGGAAGGAAGGAAGGAAGGAAGGAAGGAAGGAAGGAAGGAAGGGAGGAGAAGAAGAAGGAAGGAAAGAAAGAAAGAAAGAAGAAAGAAAGACAGACAGACAGACAGAAATAAAAAGAAAGAAAAAGGAAGGAAGGAAGAAGAAAGAGAGAGAGAGAGAAGAAAGAGAGAGAGAGAGAGAGAGAGAAAGGGAAAGAAAGAAAATCAATGTAACCACTAGCAGGTCATTTGATTAGATCAACAAACTGACAAAATTTTAGATCATTCTTGAAAAGAGAGGAATAATACTAATCAATATATCAGATATGGAAGTACAGACATTAGTAGTGATGAAACAAATGAAAATAATTGTAGGAGAACACAATAAGAAATAACAAATGAAATTCGTAATGAATCAATACCCATAACGTCAGAAACAGCCATTATTCTTATTTTTTTAGTTTGTTCTTAAGTGTAAGTTCTTTTTATTTTATCTTTATTTTTTATTTCATTTTTTATACATTTAATCACATTATTTAGGTTACAAAGAGAATATTTCAATATGTGAACATTTCTCTTTAGTCCAGTTAATTAAACTATAAAATATCTTCAACAGATAATATCATATTTTTTGCCCCATTACATTAATGCTTTGCCATCATATTTTTCTTCTAAATGTCTTTACTCAGGTCCTATTCTCCCACACACACTATATCTGGTATTTACACCCACTTACTGTGTTTGTATATCCTTTAGTCAATCAGTTTCAGTCCTAGAGTGTGGACACTTGGTATATACTAAGTGGGCATATAGTGTTTCTCTTTAATAGCCTGGCTTGCTTCACTCAGCAGTAAATCTTCCATATTCTTCCACTTTCTGTCAAAAGCCAGGGGTTTTTTATGGCTAAATAATATTCCATAGAGTATATGTGACACAGTTTTTCAACCTATTCATCTGTTCATAGACATTTGGGTTGGTTCTATGTCTTAGCAATTGTGAATAGTGCCGTAATAAACATCAATGTGCAAGCACTTTTCCAATTAAGAATTCTTCTGTCGTTTGGGTAGATATCAAGGAGTGGGATTGCTGGATCATATGGTAGTTTTATCTGTAGAATTTTTAGGAATCTCCAAATTGTTCTCCATAGTGGCTGGACTAATTTACATTCCCACCAACAGTGTAAGAGAGTTCCTCTATCACCACACCCCCCACCACCAAGTATTATTATTTTTTTTAATCTTAGACATTCTGACTGGGGTTAGGTGGTATCTCATTGTTGCTTTGATCTGCATTTTCCTTATGATGAGAGATGTTGAACATTTTTTTCATATGCCTTTTGGCTATTTGGATGTCATCTTTAGAGAATATTTTTTCAACTCCTTCTCCCATCTTTTAATAGGGTTGATCATCTTTTTCCCAAACATCTGCTTGAGTTCCTCATGCATTCTGGTTATTAGTCCCTTATCTGATGCATAATTTACAAAAATATTTTCCCATTCATAGGGGGTGTCAGTTCACACTTGTTACTGTGTCCTTTGACGTGCAGAAACTTTGTAGTCTAATATAGTCCCACTTGTCTATTTTAGGGATTATTGCCTGTGATTTGGGAGTCTTATTTAAGAAGTCTTTGCCTACTCCAATGTCTCCCAGATTTTCCCCAGCATTTACTAGGAGCAGTTTTATAGTCTGAGATCTTAGATTTAGATCTTTGATCCACCTTGACTTGATTTTTGTCAAAGGTGAGAAGTAGGAGTTCAGATTCATCTTTCTGCAGGTGGAAATCCAGCTTTTCCAGCACCATTTGCTTAAGAGGTTTTGCTTTTCCCAATGGTACCCCTTGTCAAAAATCAGTTGGAGGTACATTTGGTAATTTATTTCTTGGAACTCCATTCTGTTCCATTGGTCCACATGTCTGTTTCTGTGCCAGTACCATGCTGTTTTGATGACCACATTTTTGTGGTAAATTTTCGGGTCAGGGAGTAAGATACTGCCCACTCCAATCATTTTGTGCATAATTGCTTGGTATTTCTGGGTCTTTTATGAGTCCAGACAAATTTTGTCATTATCTTGTCTGGATCTGTGAAGAATGTGTCTGGTACTTTGACTGGCATTGCATTAAATATGTAGATTAATTTGGGTAGAATTATTAATTCTTCCAGTCCAGGAACATAGGATGTCCTTCCACTGTTTCATGTCATTTTTAATTTCTTTTTTTAGCTTCTCATAGTTTTCCTTGTAGAGGTCTTTCATTTCTTTGCTTAGATTTATTCCTAAGTATCTTATACTTTTTGTGGCTATGATAAATGGAATAACTTTTTTCAGTTCTATCTCATTCTGCCTATTGTTCATATATAGAAATGCTATAGATTTCTGTGTATTGATATAGTATCCTGCAACTTTACTATATTCGTGTATTACTTTCAGAAATTTTTTTATGAAAACAGTTGGGTCTTCTATGTATAAAATCATGCCATCTGCTAATAGACAGTTTCACCACTTCTTTTCCTATTTGGATGCCTTTTATTTTTTTTTCTTCTTTTCTGATTATGATGGTAAGGACTTCCAGTACTATATTGTAAAGGAATGGAGAAAGTGGGCATCCTTGTCTTGTACCTTTTTTAATGGGAAAGTTTTCAGCTTTTCTCCACTCAAGATAATGTTTGCTATAAGTTTTTCATAGATAGCTTTTATTGTGTTTAGAAATGACCCTTCTATGTCAATTTTTCTGAGAGTCTTGATCAAGAAGGGATGTTGTTTCTTATAAAATGCTTTTTCTGCATAAATTGATATGACCATATGGTTTTTATCTTTCTTCTTGTTAATACGGTGTATTACATTGATTGTTTTGCATATGTTGAACCAACCTTGCATTCCTGGAATAAAGCCTACCTGATCATGATGTATAATTTTTTTATAAGTTGTTGCATATGATTTGCTAGTATCTTGTTGAGAATCTTTGTGTCTATATTAATCAGAGATATTGGTCTATAATTTTCCTTCCTTTTCTTGTCCTTATCTGTTTTAAGGATTAAGGGTGATAGAGGCTTCATAGAATGAATTAGGGAGAGATTCATCCTTTTGGATCTTTAGAAATAACTTGAGCAGAATGGGGATTAACTCTTTTTTGAAAGTTTTATAGAATTTAGAGGTTAAGCCATCAGGGTGAGGGCTTTTCTTTGTTGGGAGGTTATTTATTACTGGTTAAATCTCCTGGCTTGTTTTGGGGCTAATCAGACTTTCCCTATTTTCCTGGATCAATCTTGGTAGGTTATATTTGTCCAGTAATTTGTCCATCTCATCCAGATTGTCTTGTTTCTTGGCACATAGTTGTTCATAATATCCTCTAATGATGTTTTGTATTTCTACTGTGTCTGTTTATATATTGCCTGCTTCATTGCAGATTTTATTCACCTGGTGCCTTTCTCTCTTATTCTTAATAAGTCTTGCTAGTGGTGTATTGATTTTGTTTATCTTCTTAAAGAGCAAGCTTTTACTTACATTTATTTTCAGTATAGTTCACTTATTTTATATTTAATTTATTTCTGCTCATATCTGTATTATTTCCTTTCTTTTGGAGTTTTGTTGGATCTTTTTCCTGTTGCTTTTCCAATTCTCTAAGGTATGGTGTTAGGTGGTCAATTTCCCTTCTTTCCGTCTTCCTCTTACATGTACTAATTGCTATGAACTTCCCTCATATGACTGCTTTTGCAGTGAATCTTTTCATTTCAGTCATTATTTCTTCAGTAGTTGTTGAATCATTCAGTAATAGGTTATTTAGTTTCCAAGTATTTGAGTATTTTTTAGGATTTCTCTTGAAATTAAACTCAAGTTTAATTCCATTATAGATGGAGAAGATGCTGGGTAAAGTTTTTATGCCTTTGAATCTGTAGAGGCTTGCTTTGTGCCCTATGATGTGATCAGTCTTAGAAAAAGTTCCATGTGTTGGTGAGAAAAAAGTGTATCTCATGGTCTTTCAATGGAGAGTTCTATAGATGTCTAAGTCCATTTGATTTATGGTATTATTTAGATCCTTTATCTCTTTATCTATTTTTTTGTCTAGATGATCTGTTCAGAGGAGATAGTGCAGTGTTGAGTTTACAACAATTACTGTATTACAGTCTATCTCCCCCTCTAGATCTAACAGTCTTTCCTTCATATATTTGGATGCTCCACTGCTAGGTGCATAGATATTTATAAACTTTATATCTTCTTGGACTATTGATTCTTTTACTACAATATAGTGCCCTTCTTTGTTTCTTTGAACAATTTTTGTTTTAATGCCTATTTTTTCAGAAATTAGTATTGCAACTTCATCTTTTTTTTGTTCCCATTTGCATAGAACACCTTTTTCCAACCCTTCACTTTCAGTCTATGTATTTCTTTTCTTTCTCTCTCTTTTTTTAATACGGAGTCTTTTTTTTTTAACACATTCAACCACATTGTTTGCTTACAATGTGACCATTTCAATATGTGAACATTTCTCCCCAGTCCCGTTGATCAAAATATCTTCAACTGATAACACCCCACCTCCCCATCCCGTCAATGCTTTTTGTGTTTGTTCAACCATTAGTCAATCAGTTTCAGTCATAGAATGCAGACATTCAGTATATGT
Source organism: Tupaia belangeri chinensis (assembly GCF_000334495.1). NCBI lineage: Eukaryota > Metazoa > Chordata > Mammalia > Scandentia > Tupaiidae > Tupaia > Tupaia belangeri. The sequence continues at coordinate 258,906 of NW_006160112.1, read as the reverse complement.
TAAGTGGGGACATACAATGTCTCTCCCTCATAGCCTGGGTTGCATCACTAAGTAGTAAATCTTCCATATTATTCTACTTTCAGTCAAAAGCCAGGGTTCTGTTGGTTTTTATGGCTGAGTAGAATTCCATAGAGTATATGTGCCACAGTTTTTCAATCCATTCCTCCATACGGGGGCATTTGGGTTGGTTCTATGACTTAGCAATTGTGAATAGTGCCACAATAAACATCGATGTGCAAGCATGTTTCCGATGGAGAATTCTTCTGTCCTTTGGGTAGATACCGAGGAGTGGGGTTGCTGGATCATATGGTGGATTTATTTGTAGATTTTTGAGGAATCTCCAAATTATTCTCCATAGTGGCTGAACCAATTTACATTTCCACCAGCAGTGTAAAAGAGTTCCCCTTTTACCACACCCCCCACCAACACTTATCATTTTTTTTTTTTTAAATCTTAGACATTTTGACTGGGGTTAGGTGGTACCTCATTGTTGTTTTTATCTGCATTTCCCTTATGATGAGGGATGGTGAACATTTTTTCATATGCCTTTTGGCTATTTGTATGTCATCTTTAGAGAGTGTTTTTATTTCTTTTTTCAACTCCTTCTCCCATCTTTTAATAAGGTTGATCATTTTTCCAAACAGCTTCTTTAGTTCCTTGTGTATCCTAGTTATCAGTCCCTTATCTGATGCAAAATTTACAAAAATATTTTCCCATTCTGAGGGCTGTTGATTCACACTAATCACTGTGTCTTTAGCCATGCAGAAACTTCTTAGTCTGATGTAATCCCACTTGTCTGTTTTGGGGATGATCAATTCTGCTTTGAGGGTCTTCTTTAAGAAGTCTTTCC
>NW_006160112.1:218989-253703 GCF_000334495.1 Tupaia belangeri chinensis | reverse complement strand
ATTCCCTGAAAAATCTAGTTCGCTGGCGCCATGTGGAACCTTCTGCTGAAGGCTTGGCTTCTTCTGCCACTAGGTCGTTTGTTGGAGGCTGAGTTATCAGTAGAAAATCTTCATTCCCTGAAAAATCTAGTTCGCTGGCGCCATGTGAAACCTTCTGCTGAAGGCCTGGCTTCTTCTGCCTGGATAGAGACTGTTCCTCTCCTTTCAGGTTTTGGTCTCGTGGTTACAGGACTCTCCTCTGTGAAAACTCAAGAACCTTCATACTGTTGCCTCGGTTTTGTGTATGTTGAACCAACCTTGCATTCCTGGAATAAAGCCTACCTGATCATGGTGTATGATCTTTTTTATAAGTTGTCTAATATGATTTGCTAGTATTTTGTTGAGAATCTTTGCATCTATGTTCATCAGAGATATTGGTCTATAGTTTTCCTTCCTTGTCCTGTCCTTATCTATTTTAAGGATAAGGGTGATAGAGGCTTCATAGAATGAATTAGGGAGAGATTCACCGTTTTGAATCTTGAGAAATAACTTGAGCAGAATGGGAGTTAACTCTTCTTTGAAAGTTTTGTAGAATTCAGAGGTGAATCCATCAGGGCCAGGACTTTTCTTTGTTGGGAGGTTATTTATTACTGATTCAATCTCTGACTTGTTATGGGCCTATTCAGACTTTCTATATCCTCCTGGCTCATTCTTGGTAGATTATATTTGTCCAGGAATTTGTCCATCTCATCCAGATTGTCTTGTTTCTTAGAATATAGATGTTCAAAGTATCCTCTAATGATGTTTTGAATTTCTATTATGTCTGTTATGTTACCAGCCTCATTGCAGATTTGGTTCACCTGGTTCCTTTCTCTCTTCTTAGTCTATGTATTTCTTTATCCATGAGGTGAATTTCCTGTAGGTAAGAGATAGAGAGTTTCTCTTTTTGTTTTGTTTTTATCCATTCAGCCATTCTGTGTCTCTTGATTGGAGAATTTAATCCATTAGCATCCAATGTTATTATATATGTTACTGGATCTGTCCCGACATTTAAGTTGGTCATTGTGTTATTTGCTTTTAATTCCTTTGCTTCTGTTTTTTAATTCTTTAGTTTTCCTGGAACAGTACTTTCTTCAGGGTTTCTTGAAGAGCTGCTTCTGGTGTTGGCAAATTCTTTCAGGTTTTGTTTGTCTGAGATTTTAATAATTTTTTCCCATATAAAAGATAATCTTGCAGGATATAATAATCTTGGTTGAAATTGTTTCTCTCAACACCTTCAATACATCTTCCCATTCTTTCCTTGCTTGCATTGTTCCCATTGAGAGGTCTGGTGTTAGCCTGCTGGGATGACCTTTGGACGTCACTTCTCGTTTCTCTCTTGGCAGTTTTAGTATCATGTTTTTATCTGTGGTCTTAGACAGTCTGGCTAACATGTGCCTTTAGGAAGATCTGGGGTTGATTCGATTTGGTGTCCTTTGTATTTCTTGGGTCTGGATGCTTGAGTGCCTCTCTAGACTTGGACAATTTTCTTCCAGCATTTCATGGAATAGGTTTTCCATGCTGTTATTAGTTTCTTCACCTTATGGGGTGCCAGTTATTCTGATGTTTGGGGGTCTTACTGAATCTAGTATTTCTTGTATATTATCTTCATGGGTTTTTCTTCTTGTTATTGTTATTTTCCCTATCTTTTTGGTGTTTTATTTTTCCCTAGGATTTTTTGTTTTGTTTTATTTTGTTTTGTTTGTTTGTTTTGTTTTAACTCCTTAGAACATTAGGTCAGAGGCTTTATCTTCTACATTGGAGAGTCAAATTTCAGTATGGTCTTATTGATTTTTTTTTTTTTGAGAGGTTTTTGCTATAGGTCATGTGCAATAGCCAGGAAGACAGAGAGAGAGACAAAGAGACAGAAAGCGGGAAATCACCCCCACAGGGAAGATGAACATGCCGCAATCCTTTTTCCTCCATTCTCCTATGAGTATCTTGCACTGGCACACACACGCGCCTAGCGTGAATTTAAGCCACCAGTTCTGGAACTCAAATCATGGTAGACTACATGGGAGTCCAGTGACTTAGCCATTACCCTAACTGCTGGTCTCATGTCTAATTGACTTGTAATACTTTCAAAAGGGTTTTTGATTTCCTGTATTACAGACTTCATCTTTAATAGTTCCATTTGATTCTTTCTCAGTGTCCATTTCTTCTTTCATATCATAGAAGGACTTATTAATCTCCTGTAGTTTGTTGTCTATTTTTTGTTCCAACTTATAGAATTTGTTCACCAGGGATGCTCTAAATTTTTTCTCTGACATTTTGGTAACATCCTCAGATTTTAGGAGAGGTTGAAGGGAGTTTCTCTGCTCCTTTGATGGACACATATTTCTGCATTTATTCAGACCTGAGGCTCTTCTACTTCTAGCCATTGGAAAATGTATTCACTTTTGAACACCTCTTATGAGCAATGTGTTTCCCTTTTGTTGTGAGTTAATGTATGTGGAAGTCTTTTTTCTGTTATTTTTAGCAATGTGGTCTCAAGAGGTGTACTCAATTCAAGTGTCTGAATAGTAGTATCTCCATATTCACAGGTGGTTCAGTACAGGGGAGAGTTCCAGGGAACCTACAATACTACGGATTTTCAGAAATGTGATTCTAGATCTATCTAATTCCTCAGGCAGGGTGGAGGATGAGGAAGACAAGATAATGTAAGATAAAAGAGTATAAAGGAGAATAAAGAAAAAGTCATGTGCTAATGCACAGCACATGATTTCACCATGGGCCTAGAGATGGAACTGGATCTCTCCTGCAGAGCAAGGGCCACTCTGTGGGACATTGGAGAGGAGGGTATTAACAAAACACAAAGGAAGAACAACACAAAAAATAAAACCCTGCCTACCTGTCTAGAGGGTGGGGTCCTGGTCTTGGGAGCCTGAAAGTGGGGCGAGGGCAGTGGTGCCCCTCCCTCAGTTTCTTTTGCTGGTCTGGGGCCTAGAGATGGAACTGGAGCTCTCTTGCAGAGCAAGGGCCAGAAACAGCCATTATTCTGAGATAACATTGACATTTGTAATTGTAGTAGCTGACTGAGGTTAGATTTACATCATGACTATTTCAAAATGAAAATAAGTATAAAGGTAAATTATTTTTATTTAAAAAATTTGCTATAAGGTGTGTTTACTCCCTGAAGACAGACAAGGACAGAAAAAGAAAGAAACTGAGAAAGTTTTCCCCTTGGGGAATTGCCATGTTGCAATATTTTCTCCATTTCCCCTCAGAATTTTGGGCATGCACCTAGCATGTTTCCCAAGCTGCTGGGTCTAGAACTTGAACTACGCAATCTGCCATATAGGATACAGTCACTTTAACCAATGCACCACAGTTGGTCCATGCATTATTTTCAGTGTCTATATTTAAAAAGTGATGTGCTTAGTGCCAGCAATTGGCATAGTGGTTACAGTGCTGGCTGATAATGGTTTGAGCCCCAAATCCAGTGGCATGAAACTAATGCCAGAAGTGTATGCACAGGTGCCCAGAATCCCAGGAGGAGAGTAGAGAAGAAAGGATTATGATATGACCACTCCCCTGGGGGGGTGTAATTTCTTGTTTTCTCTCTATTTGTATCTCTGATGAGTGCATGTTCTCTATAGCAAAAAACTCTAAAAATAATGGTGATGTGATTTTTTTTTTGTTCAAATCCCTAAAGGTGCAATACAGAATTATAAAATAACACCTTATATTGTCTTCTTGCCTCTGTTTTTTAAACCTTCCAAGCAGTTTTCACCAGGTCTTAGCAGAATAATGTAGCACTTGGGAACAAAGATGCAACCTAGGAGCCCCAAACTGGAGGCCAAGATGGAGAAGACCTCCATAGCCACCATGAGCTTTCCCTCGGTGCTGTGGTAGAGAAGGAAGGTGATCCACACAATGCTGAATGTGAGGAATTTGGCTTTATTGAATGTGTCAGGAAGGTTCCTGGCCAGGAAAGCCACAGTGAAAGTCCCCAAGGCCAAGAAGCCCAGGTATTCCAGGACACATTAGAAGGCAGTGATGGAGCCCTTGTTATACATGATGATGATGTATCTGGGACCAGAGTGTAAGTCTATATCAATGAAAGGAGGAGATTTTCCTAGCCAAACTCCACAAATAATCACTTGGATCAGGGAGCAAGTAGGAATGACAGTGTTAGAAGCCCATGATAGCAGTAGGTGCCCTTGAATGCCAGAATCACAGTAAAGGTTTTGGCCAAAACAGTAGAAAGTGTCACAGTGAACACAAGGCCAAATGTGACTTGTTGGAGGATGCAGGTGATTGTGTTAGGATAGCCAATGTAGAGTAAGGGGCAGAGGAAGCACAAGAGGAGAGAAATAAGCAGGATGAAGCTGAGAGCCTGGTTATTGGCCTTGACTATAGCAGTGTGTTGGAGCTTCACAAAGACCCCCAAAACTGCAGTTGTGGCCACAGAGAAACACAGAGCCATGCAGGCCATGGACATCCCTAAATAATTAGCAAAAGCCAGGAATGTCACAGACTTGGGTAGACAGTGTGTCCTCTCACTATTTGGATATTATTGAGGTTGGTAGTGGATACACTGCTCTGCATCTGGTGGGAAAGCAAACACATCATATTTCAGTATCACAAATTCTTTGTTATGTTGAAGGAAATGCCCATCTTTATGTCATTTTGTATACAGACAGCTCTCTAATGTAATATCAAGGTACACATTAAAGAGTCTACATTGATGACATTGAGAGAATTCTTTCAGCTGCATATTCCACCACACTCATTGAAAACGAATCTTATCATATGAGAATACTGATTGGCCCTTCTTGTGCCTTGATGTTACCAAGGATTAGATTCATTCCAGATCTCTTATCTCATCTCCCCTGGGTTTTCCTCATGATAAACTTTTTATTCCCATGAGTTATAATATTGACTTCACAAATTAGAAATAAATTACTTTCTTATTTATATTCAGAAAAAAAAAAAACTTTACCTGGTTTACTATATTCTAACTTTTGTCACTACCTTACTAATTTTTTTATAGATAACATGTCACCTAGTAAAAAGACTTTTACTGTACTTTTAATTTTTTCAATACTAGCGTCAGGAAATTTACGATGTAAATATTAAAAGTGGATTGATTAAATTGAAAAATTTGGATTTCTAATAGAATATTATTGCTTCTACATATTTTTGTGGAATAAATGTCATTATTTACTGAAATATGACATGTAATTTTAAATTTTGCATTTATTTCCACCTGCAACCATAATTCATTAACCATTTTTTTAAAAACAATGGTGCTTGGGAACCAGCAGTTAGCGTAATGGCTATGTCGCTGGACTCCCACGTAGTCGATCGCGGTTCGCGTCCCGGACCCGGTGGCTTAAAACTCACGCTGGGCACGTGGGGGTGCCTAGGATCCCGAGAGGAGAATGGAAGAGAAGGGATTGCAGCATGACCATCCCCTCTGGGGGGTGATTTCTCGCTTTCTGTCTCTATGTCTCTCTCTGTCTGTCTGGCAAGCACATGTGCCCTATAGCGAAAAAAACCTCTCCAAAAAAAAAAAAAATGGTACTTGATATTCCATTTCTAGCATTGAGAAATCAGAAGTGGAGTTATCATAGCGTACTTCTATATTTCATACCTGTTTGATTTGAAATGTCTTGCTCTTTGCAGGAAACACAAAGAAAGCAGCAGACAGGTTTTCCTTTTTGGAGAATTTTCTGGAATCCAGAACCACAGCTCTGGCTACACACAGATTTAGGAGACTAAGTGGCAATAAATAATCATTAGTCATAATGATGTACATTATCAGCAGACTTGAAATGAGGTCTACATTCCTCTTCAACTTTGAGAAATATTTATGTTTTAATATTTATTTTCCCAAATCCCACCAAGTTCCTATTACCTAGATTTTTTCTTTCTTTTTTTATTTGGCTAGAGAATGCATGCATTCAAAAGAGAGAGAGGGAAAGGAGAAAGCAACTCACATGGAGAAAGGTCATGTTAAAGTTCATTTTCTATACCTCTCTCCTTTGGGAATTTTGGAAATGCACATTCACAGGCCCAGCATGTTTCTCAAGTTACTAGATCTCGGACCAAAATTTTGTGATCAGGAATTTATTTCTTTACTATAATTTTATTAAAGTCAAAAATAAAAAGGAAATACACGTGAGTCATCAATCAGTGAATGTTAACTGAAGTTTCCTCCCCTAATACTATTTCATTTCTACCTCTTTTATGCAGCTTAATGAATTCTGTATGGTATTTATGTTCTTGATATATATTCACTAAATATTTTATCATATGAATGACAACACTTAGTTAATTTTTTTTTAGAGATTTTTGCTATAGGGTGTGTGCGCTCACTAGAAAGACAGAGACAGAGAGATAGAAAGTGAGAAATCAAACCCCCCCCCCCCAGGAAGGATGGCCATGCCACAGTCCCTTCTCCTACATTCTCCTCTTGGGATCTTGGGCATGCACGCACACATGCCTAGCGTGAGTTTAAGCCACCGGGTCTGGGACTCGAACCACAGTCCACTACATGGGAGTCCAGCTACATAGCCATTATGCTAACTGCTAGTCCCAATACTTAGTTAATTTTTATGATCTAAGAAAATATTGGGCATAATTAATATTTCTGATATTAGTAGGTTATAAGTTCAGTGACAAGAAAGGGTATATCAAAACTATAACATAAACTAACACTTTTCATTTAGCAAATGCCCGAGTTTATTTTCCTGTTGAAAAGATGAGGTAAGGCACAAAATCTGTCAATCCAACATGTATTAGAACTGCAAAGCACAAGAGCAAAAACTGAACAAAAGGACCTTAGTTTACAGAAGGACAAAGTGTGAAGGCCAGAGAGATAAAATTACTTGCCCAAATAACTCATAACTATTTAATAACATGTGGGGCCATTATTTATTTAAGTATATGTAAATGCAACTGATTTTTATACTCACTTAGTTTTTGTGCTAAAATCTTTTTATTACATTTAACATTTTGCCTGTAAATGTTTTTATATTGTCAATGTAGATGATTATATCTGATAATAGTGGTAGTTTAACTTCCTAATTCCCAATCTTTTTGTTTTTAACATATTTTTTCTTATTCATTGTACTACCTGGAACTTGAATACAAATTTCTCACCTTAAAATTGGTAGGTTTGTTAATAGTAATACTATAGATTACAATTAATACTATTGATTTTCAATGTTAGTGCTAGTACTGACAGTACTATAATAGTATTTTATAAGTAACAAATACTTGCAAAATTATTACTATATTCCAGGCACTATTCTTTGTCCTCACAATAACCCTGTTATTCTCTTCATTTAACATGGAAGTAAACTAAGGAGGTCCAAAAAATTTAAGTAACTTACCTAAGTTCATACACACAGATAATAAAGACAGATATAGGACTGGAAAAAAAAATTTGGTATCAGGCAACCTTTACCAGTAAGCCATACAACCTGCCAATAGTAACTAGATTTCTAAATAAGAGCTACTATAATTAGCTTTACTATTTATAAACTATTTACCAAATATTACCAAAGTACCAAACTACTTTATTTCATGAATGACTTGAAATATCCTTTGGGTTATTCTCTTATTTAACCACTTCATCCAAAACCATGTCTCCATGGTAAAGATTCTGAGAAGTCATATTCCTGAGTATATTTGTAAGATACACTCATATCTGGTTGGTTAGAAATTTTTAGATTCTAAATTTTTAAAAAACCTGATGTAATATGTAGATTCATCATCAAAAGTCAACTATTTAAAACTTATGGACCAACAGATTAATAATGAGAATGGGTTATGAACCATGGTTTGTAGGCAATTCACTTCCAGGCTTCTGAGTTTACATGAGGCACTGTTTTTCAGATATTAAGAACACAATATATATTTCATGATTGTTAAATAAGTCACCTGCCTAATCTAGTGGCCTGATATTATGATCAATGCTTTGAGATGCTTGGTACAATAGATTTTTAAGACAGAAACGTATGCAAAAATAACAAGAGGACATCAGAATGGTATTTACAAATAAGTAAACTGTATCTTAATCCATAATTGACTTGAGTTTACCGTATATCTAAATATAATAAAGACTGTCCACAAGTTATTAAGCTTTTCAGGTCAATATATGGCAGTTATCACATAAGGTAATAGGCTAGACCATATAGTTTTTATGTGTAGTAGGCAATGCCATCTAGGTTTGTGCAAGTGTAATTTATGATGTTCACACAATGAGAAAACCACCTAAAGATGAATTTCTGAGAACACATTTGTTTCATTAATATAAACCAGTTTTTTGGTTATATTCATAGTTTAGATTATGTATAAGGAAAATCACATCATATAAAGACAAGATCTAAAATGTGAATTTAATACTGAGTTAAAGCAATAGCACTGTTTGATTTCAGGACTCTGTTTAGATGCCTCTTATAAAGTAAATATTGAAATAACACCGTACCTCTTTGAAGGTAGCAGGCCATTTAATCATCTCTTCATTGATTACCAAGTGATGATCATGGGTGCTCCTGCAGACAAAGTCTCCTACTTTAACTGGCAGTAAATGAGTTAAATTATTATCAGAAAATCTTCCAAAGTTGTATATACAATACTGTGCCATATTTTTTTCATCTGGATACAGGTTATACTCAGTGTCCATGAAGTGGATTGTCGGCGTCCACCCCCAGGCTTAGCGCTATTATGGAAGAAGCAGAAAAAATGAGACAAAAAGATAGAGTGGAAACGGACACAGGCAGCCTGAGCCTAGGTAGCCCAAGCAACTTGTGCCGCCCAGACAAACTGGACATCTTTATTTATAGTACAAGGAGACATTACACATGTATGTTTCATGACACTTCATGGATTAGTTGCCAGGTTACAGACAATAAGGGATTAGTCATACCAGGGGCAAGGTGTATCCCTTGGTAGTAATCCCTTCTAGAGTAAATCTCATCTTCCTTTCTAATGCAGAGAACTAGCTGTTAGGTGTGGGGAAGGAGCTAAAGAACTTCTCCATAAGGAGTGCACCACCACACCCAGAAGTCTAAAGAACCTTTCAGATGCAGGGCAGGGATTGGACTTTAGTAATTGGGGTCAAGATGTTTCTTGAAGTCCATCAGATGTGTCTGTTGGAACGCCCCTAGTAATTTCCACCCTTGCTTTGTCTGCAGCCAAGGTCAGGGAAAGACAAGTTACAAGGTTCTGCCAAACCCCAAAAGAGCATGTGGTGTTTGCTCAGCGCATGTCCCCACACCTCAGACTCTCTCTTTTAAATGTGTCCCCACAGTGGATTTCCCTTAGAAATAAATGAAGCTGGACAAGAGGCACAATTAGACATTAGAAGTGTATTTAATGTAGAGGTGGAAGATTTATACCTATCTAGCAATCATTCTATTTCCACCTCACTATTCGCATTAACTTTTTGGTAGAAGTGTAATTTTCTTTGAGTGTAACCATCTCACAGTTTAAGTTAAATGAATTATCTTTTTTCTCATGGAAACAATAGAAGAATAACTGCATCTAGATTTTTCCCAGAGGGTGTTTTGTGCATGAACTGTTAAAATCCATCTAATCAAGTCTGGTTGGAGCTTCTTAAAAGTCTATCTTTATACTTTATGAAAGACACACACAATATAAACAGATAATTTTGGTCTCTCTCTTGATTTTTTTTTAGAGAAAGATTTTTGCTATAGGGTGTGTGTGTGTGCTCACCAGAAAGACATAGAGACAGAATGTGAGAAATCATCCCCAGGGGGAATGCCCACACTGCAATCCCTTTTCCTCCATTCTCCTCTCAGGATTTTGGGCTGTATGTACTCACAATCCTGATGTCAGTTTCAAGCTGCTGGTTCTGGGACTTGAACCACAGTTGACTATGTGGAAGTTTAGCACCTTAACCACTATGCCACCTGTTGGCTCAAAGCTTGATTTCTTGCTACTTGTGATTATAGTATAAACATATGTATATATCTAAGCTCATTCAAATAAGTACATTAAGCATGTGCAGCTTATTGAATATTGATTACACCATAATAAAACTAAAAGGGAACAAATGCATTTTATTTATTTTCATTTTTCTTTGCTAGAGAGCACATGTATTCATCAGAGAGAAGCAGAGACACAGAAAGAGAAAAGGAGGATATAGCCCAAATAAAGAACAGTCATGTCACAATCAAAATGGTTGTAAACTCTCCAGTCTAAAGGGCACAGTGAGTGCCACCCTGGAGACAGACCGCCATAAGCTAACAGACATTAGCAGAGCATAAGGCTTCTATTGTTTGTGGTTTGCCTTTTAATGGTATGTATGCATAATTTCCTATAGGCTGTTGGATTGAATAGTACTTCCCTTCTTCATGTGCCCCTTCTCCTGCATTGAGCAGTTTGCCAGAGACTGCTCAGTTAATAATAATACTCGGAACGTTGAAAAGGCAAAGATAAACCATGGACTCAAGGAATTTATGTTGAGCTCCTACTATGTGCCTAACATTGGGAATACAGCAGGGACACACGTAGACAAATTCATCACCCCTTGTGGTGCTCACAGCTAGTAACAAAGTCTTACAAGTTTCTGGGCATTTGTCAACCAATTGTTTATGACAGTAGTGATCATATTCCTCTATGGAGTTTTATTTTTGTTTTTTTAGAGGTTTTTGCTATAGGACATGTGCGCTCACCAGACAGACAGAGACAGAGAGACAGAAAGCAAGAAATCACCCCCTGGGGGGCGATGGCCACGCCACAATCCCTTCTCCTCCATTCTCCTCTCGGGATCCTGGGTACACTTGCACACGCGCCCAGCATGAGTTTAAGCCACCGGGTCTGGGACGAGAACTGCAGTCGACTACGTGGGAGTTCAGTGACATAGCAATTATGCTAACTGCTGGTGCCTCTATTTTTCTCTTTAATGTCCTTCCTCAGACTCTATTCCTTCACCCTCCTTCTTTCCATACTGTATGTGGTATATTAAGCTCTTAACTTTCAGGCTTATGATATTCTGTTGCAGAAAACAAGCTTTATTTCTTATACCACTGTTATTTAAGTCTTTAATTTTTTGAAATAGAAGCATATAAATAGTTCTTAATCTCATCTAGGGAAACATCTTAATGAAATTACCTGATTTTATTTTTTTAAAAAAACTCATTTAACGGGAACCAGCAGTTAGCATAATGGCTATGTCGCTGGACTCCCACGTAGTCAACCACGATTCGCATCCCAGACCCAGTGACTTAAAACTCATGCCGGGCGTGTGTGCGTGCGTGCCCAAGATCCCGAGAGGAGAATGGAGAAGGGATTGCAGTGGGACCATTCCCCCTGGGGGGTGATTTCTCGCTTTCTGTCTCTATGTCTCTGTCTGTCTGGCAAGCGCACGCACCATATAGTGAAAACCTCTCCAAAAAAAAAAGGAGAAAATATTTGTAACCACACATTTTACGTAGGATTAATATCCAAAATATATGAGATTGAAGCAACTCAATAATAAGAGAACAACCCTGGGCCAGCCCAGTAGCACAGTGGTTTTGTGCTATGCATGGGAAATTGAATCCATTCACATGCTAACTGTAGTTTGAATCCCATCCACAGTGGCTTGACAGAAACACCCTGGGAGTGTGTGTGTGTGTATGTGTGTATGCTCAAAATCATGATGGAATGGAGAAATGGAGGGGAAAGGATTGTGGCATGACCACACCACATTGGAGAGTACTTTTTTTCTATGGCAAGTGCACCCTCTGGCAATGAAAAGAAAACCTGATTTAAAAATTAGCAAAGGGCCACAGTGGACTCCCTCCTGGTCGATTGCTGTTCGAATCCTTGACCTGGTGACTTGAAATTCACATGGGGCGTGTGTGTGCATACCCAAAATCCCAAGAGGAGAATAGAAGGGATTGAGGCATGGTCATATCCCCTGGGGGTGGTGATTTTTTGCCTTCTCTCTCTCTCTGGTGAGCTCATAAGCCCTACAACAAAAATCTCTTTAAAAAGAAAAAAATGAAAAAGAATTGGCAGAGGACCTGAATGAAAGAAGACATACTGGGGCAAAGACAGTGGTGGAATCGCAAAACACAGTGTTTTATAAAGTTGTCCACATGAAGGTTCATGGTTTAAGTTTGGAGAACTCTCTAAGTACATAGGACAGATAATTGTCCACGGGCTGGATAAAGGCTGCATGTGGTTTTGCACCATCAGGACCCTGTTGAGTTTTTTTCCCTTTCTCTTTCTCAGGAGAAATAAATAAATTAGCTTTTTTTTTTTTTTTTTGAGAAATTTTTGCTACAGGGCACGTGTGCTTGCCAAAGTGAGAAATCACCCCTGTGAGTTAATGGCTGTGCCGCAGTCCCTTCTCCTCTGTTCTCAGGATTTTGGGCATGCATGTACATGTGTCTGGCATGAGTTTCAAGTCACCGGATCCAGTACTCAAACTGTGGTTGACCATGTCAGTCCAACGATGTAACCATTATGCAATCTGCTGGTCCCAGTAAATTAATTTAAGAAAATGATTGGGACCAGCAGTTCGTGTAATGGCTATGTTGCTGGACTAAAGATAGAGTGGAAACGGACACAGGCAGCCTGAGCCTAGGTAGCCCAAGCAACTTGTGCCGCCCAGACAAACTGGACATCTTTATTTATAGTACAAGGAGACATTACACATGTATGTTTCATGACACTTCATGGATTAGTTGCCAGGTTACAGACAATAAGGGATTAGTCATACCAGGGGCAAGGTGTATCCCTTGGTAGTAATCCCTTCTAGAGTAAATCTCATCTTCCTTTCTAATGCAGAGAACTAGCTGTTAGGTGTGGGGAAGGAGCTAAAGAACTTCTCCATAAGGAGTGCACCACCACACCCAGAAGTCTAAAGAACCTTTCAGATGCAGGGCAGGGATTGGACTTTAGTAATTGGGGTCAAGATGTTTCTTGAAGTCCATCAGATGTGTCTGTTGGAACGCCCCTAGTAATTTCCACCCTTGCTTTGTCTGCAGCCAAGGTCAGGGAAAGACAAGTTACAAGGTTCTGCCAAACCCCAAAAGAGCATGTGGTGTTTGCTCAGCGCATGTCCCCACACCTCAGACTCTCTCTTTTAAATGTGTCCCCACAGTGGATTTCCCTTAGAAATAAATGAAGCTGGACAAGAGGCACAATTAGACATTAGAAGTGTATTTAATGTAGAGGTGGAAGATTTATACCTATCTAGCAATCATTCTATTTCCACCTCACTATTCGCATTAACTTTTTGGTAGAAGTGTAATTTTCTTTGAGTGTAACCATCTCACAGTTTAAGTTAAATGAATTATCTTTTTTCTCATGGAAACAATAGAAGAATAACTGCATCTAGATTTTTCCCAGAGGGTGTTTTGTGCATGAACTGTTAAAATCCATCTAATCAAGTCTGGTTGGAGCTTCTTAAAAGTCTATCTTTATACTTTATGAAAGACACACACAATATAAACAGATAATTTTGGTCTCTCTCTTGATTTTTTTTTAGAGAAAGATTTTTGCTATAGGGTGTGTGTGTGTGCTCACCAGAAAGACATAGAGACAGAATGTGAGAAATCATCCCCAGGGGGAATGCCCACACTGCAATCCCTTTTCCTCCATTCTCCTCTCAGGATTTTGGGCTGTATGTACTCACAATCCTGATGTCAGTTTCAAGCTGCTGGTTCTGGGACTTGAACCACAGTTGACTATGTGGAAGTTTAGCACCTTAACCACTATGCCACCTGTTGGCTCAAAGCTTGATTTCTTGCTACTTGTGATTATAGTATAAACATATGTATATATCTAAGCTCATTCAAATAAGTACATTAAGCATGTGCAGCTTATTGAATATTGATTACACCATAATAAAACTAAAAGGGAACAAATGCATTTTATTTATTTTCATTTTTCTTTGCTAGAGAGCACATGTATTCATCAGAGAGAAGCAGAGACACAGAAAGAGAAAAGGAGGATATAGCCCAAATAAAGAACAGTCATGTCACAATCCCTTCTCCTTCATCTCTCTCTCCTTTTAGATTTTTGGACACGCACATACACAGGCCAAGCATGTTTCTCAGGCCTCTGGACAGGGACACTAACTGTGTAGTAGGCCATGTGAGATCAAGCTGCCATTGCCACAAGGCCACAGAGCTGCCCCTATTGATTTTTAGGGGATTTTTATGTTGTTATTATCGGGTGATGTTATAAGGAATGACTTAAAGCAAGAATAAATTTAAAATTCTTTAATTTTAAAGAGGTTTTTGAAAGCATATTAAGCTCTTTTTTCTTTTTCTTTTTTTTTATTATTTCAATTTCTTTTATACTTTCAATCACATTACTTAACTTCCAAAGTAAAAACTCCAACGTGTGTACATTTTGCACCCATCCAGTTGACAATACTCTAAGGTTATCCCTCAACAGATAATAACCCATCTCTTTGTCCCATAAATACCTTGCCTCTCAATTTTTCTCTCTCTTTTTTTTTTTAGAGGTTTTTGCTATAGGACATGTGCGCTCACCAGACAGACAGAGACAGAGAGACAGAAAGCAAGAAATCACCCCCTGGGGGGCGATGGCCACGCCACAATCCCTTCTCCTCCATTCTCCTCTCGGGATCCTGGGTACACTTGCACACGCGCCCAGCATGAGTTTAAGCCACCGGGTCTGGTACGAGCACTGCAGTCGACTACGTGGGAGTTCAGTGACATAGCAATTATGCTAACTGCTGGTGCCTCTATTTTTCTCTTTAATGTCCTTCCTCAGACTCTATTCCTTCACCCTCCTTCTTTCCATACTGTATGTGGTATATTAAGCTCTTAACTTTCAGGCTTATGATATTCTGTTGCAGAAAACAAGCTTTATTTCTTATACCACTGTTATTTAAGTCTTTAATTTTTTGAAATAGAAGCATATAAATAGTTCTTAATCTCATCTAGGGAAACATCTTAATGAAATTACCTGATTTTATTTTTTTAAAAAAACTCATTTAACGGGAACCAGCAGTTAGCATAATGGCTATGTCGCTGGACTCCCACGTAGTCAACCACGATTCGCATCCCAGACCCAGTGACTTAAAACTCATGCCGGGCGTGTGTGCGTGCGTGCCCAAGATCCCGAGAGGAGAATGGAGAAGGGATTGCAGTGGGACCATTCCCCCTGGGGGGTGATTTCTCGCTTTCTGTCTCTATGTCTCTGTCTGTCTGGCAAGCGCACGCACCATATAGTGAAAACCTCTCCAAAAAGAAAAAAAAAACTCATTTAACTATAGTTTATTTATTGTTTATTATTACTTATACATTAAATCACTATACTTCATTTAGAATGTAAAGAAACTTTACCCAGCATGATGTACACCTCAGGCCAGTCCAGCTGAAAATACTATATGCATCATCAAAAACAGGTAATAAGCCATATCTGTGTCCAACAAATCTTTTACCTCTATTTTTCCCCCACATTTTTTTTCCTACATTCTTCCTTTTTCTAAGAATTACCTTTAAACTTTTTCAAAGTGCAAACTTTCTCAAATATTATTAGTCATATAAATAGAAATAAGATGGTAAACTAAATATTCGGATAGTGTTAATTTTTTATATATGTATTTCATTTACTTTTATTACTTAACAAATTTGGTTCACATATACGTCTTTTGTGCATAAAGATATTGTATACATAATTTCTGAATTTACATATGTTCAGTTTCAAATACAAACTTATTTATAAACTAGAAAGGATAGTTTGAGCTTATGTCCTCTTAAGTAGTTTCTCATTTTAAAATCAAGCCACAGTACCTGTCCTCATGATTTTTGCATATAAATAAAGGTACATTTGAAACAATTTCTTTCCATGTGTCATTTTAGGATATTATGTAGAACCCATTTCTGATCTCCATATAAGCATTATATGGAGTGATTAGACCATAGTTTCTATGCCAGTATAGACGAAATAACTGGTGGTAAATATGGTAATTATGTCAAAATTTATTGATATTGGATAAATTCCTAGGAAACTCGTATAGATTTCAGCAATTTTTTGAGAGATTTTTGCTATATGGCCTGTGTGCTCACCAGACAGAGAGAAACAGAGAGACAGAAAATGAGAAATCACCCCCAGTGCTTGCACATCAATGTTTATTGCAGCATTATTCATGATTACCAAGACATGAAACCAACCCAAATGTCCACAAACAGATGAACGGATTGAAAAAGTGTGGCACATATAGTCTATGGAATACTACTCTACCATAAAAATCAACAAGACCCTGCCATTTGATAAAGTGGTCAGATATGAAGGATCTATTGCTGAGTGAAGTAAGCCAAGATATAAAAAAGATATCGTATGTATCCACTTAATATATACTGACTATTCACTTTCTATGGTAGAGATCAAAATATTGGAGGGCATAAATGCAGTAAAAATAGTTAACAATGATAAGACAGTGTGGAATGGGGCAGGAGAAGAGAATAATATAGAGAAAGATAGCAAAAGAACAAAAAGAGAGGCATGACATTAATGGGACACAGATATGGTTTATTATCTGTTGATGATGACGTGTATAGTTTTCTCAACTGTATTGGTCTGAGAAGTATCTCATGTTGGCTAAAGTATTTTTACAAGCAAAATGATAAATAGTGCTTGAGTGTTTAAAAAAATAATTGGGATAATAATAATTGGGAGAAAACAGGAAAAGCTATTGGATGATGAAGATGTGGATTTTAATGCCTCTCTATTGACTGATATGCATGGTATTCCTTCTGAGAAAAGAAATATAATGCACTCTAAAGTTATATGTGATTCCATGTAATATAAACAAGATTATGATAATAAATTTTTTAAAAAGAGAAATTACCCCCCAGGGGTATGGCCACACTATAATCCCTTCTCCTCCATTCTTCTCTTGGGATCCTGGGCATGCACACACCTGCGCCCGGCGTGAATTTTAAGTCGACAGGTCCAGAACTTGTACCACAGTCGACTACATGGAGTCCAGCAACATAACTCATGTCATCTACTGGTCTTGATTTCAGAAATTTTTTAATCTCTCTGTTTTGTCATCAGTCTTTTCTTAGATGTTTTACAGTATTTCATTCTGCCTTAAGAAATATTTACCTGATATAATTAAATATGCTACATCCAACTTTCAAATGGCAAAATTCTGTATCTATATATAATAATTCCACATGTACCTGTTGGATTTTTTTTTTAATTTTGACTATTATGTTGGTTTTGAGAAGAAAACATGGTCATGATGCTGTATTTTGATAAAAGCACCTCTAAATATATCAGGAATTTAATGCACATGATTGTTGTGTAGGATGTTTACCTGCCCGGAAAGAAGCATTGGGTGCTTTGCATCTTCAGCAGATATCATTTCTATTTCCTGAAAAAGCATTATATCAACTAGTTGGGCTACCATGTACACAGCATCATAGGTTAAAATACAGAAATTAGACATGGCTATTGTGTCGACCTCAAATATCATAAACTCTAAGGAAGAATTTGGTGGGCAGTCTTTAATTTTGCCACATAGTAATCCATCAGTCTTCATGGATTTTCCTAGGCCAGCGATGTTCTCTTCTACGTCTGCGATTCTATTTTCTGTATGATCTAGTCTGCTTTTAATACTTTCAAGGGAGATTTTTACTTCCTATATTATAGCCTTCATCTCTAACAGTTCCATTTGATTCTTTTGTAAAGTGTGTAATTCCTCTTTTACATCTTGCAAGAATTTCCTCACCTCCCAGAACTCATCAGCTCCTTTTCCCATTCTCTTCTGCAGTTCACTGTCTCTCTTCTCTTCCATCTCTGTCAGTTTCACCATTATTAATGTTCTAAATTCTTTATCGGACATTTCCATTGAATTGTCTGTGGGTAAAGAGGAGTTATTATTTTCCCTAGGAGGAGAGGTATTTTCTTATTTTCCCATATTTCTTGTGGTCCTGTGGTCATTTCTAGTCATCTGATGGAAAGTGTTTCTTCCCAATCTTGAAGTTCAATCTGAGCATCCAGGAGCATGCATTAAAGGAAACAGTGAGAAACAACAGTAACTCAAACAATCAAGAAACAGAGAAAAAGAGAAGAAAAAAACTATAATAAAATAATTATTTTTTTTAAAGAGCAAAAATTAGAAAACCACATGGCGTGCAAATCACTACTTTACAGGAGCCATAAAGGTGTCTTCAGATGGCCTGTTCCCTTGCCTCTCCAGGGTTGGGAGGAAGAGAGGGGGTTATTAACAAGATAAAGGCAAAGGAAGGGCTAAAAGCCAAGAAACTGCTTTATCTTAAAAAATTTTAAAAAGGAAAAATTGTAAAAAACAGAAGACAGAGACAGAGGCAGAGAGAGACAGAGACAGAGACAGGAGGCTTGAAAGTCTGCTTACCACGTGAGCTTGTGGGCTGGAGGCTGAATTATCATTGGAAAATCTTCATTTTTCCTATTCCCCTGAAATTACTAGTTCTCAGTAGCCATGAAGGTGTCTTCTGAGGCCTGCCTATAACAGTTCTTTAACCCTTGGGCTGTTGATAGCCTTACAATGATACCATATTTGAAGATTATGAATAATTTTGCAATGAATATAAGTGCAGATTTTTTTTTTTTGCTATAGGGTGTGTGTGCTCGCCAGTCAGACAGAGACACAGAGACAGAAAGCGAGAAATCACCTCCCAGAGGGGATGGTCACACTGCAATCCCTTCTCCTCCATTCTCCTCTCGGGATCTTGGGCATGCACACACATGCGCCTGGCTTGAGTTTTAAGCCACCAGGTCCTTGACTCAAACCGTGGTCGACTACGTGGGAGTCCAGAGACATAGCCATTACGCTAACTGCTGGTTCCCCAGATATGTTTTTGACATATTAATTTTATATCCTTTGAATATGTAAGTGGGATTGCTAAGTTATATGGTAGATTCATCTATCATTTTCTGAGTAACCTTAAAAAAGTTTTTCTGGGGGCCAGCCAGTGGTATGGTGGTTAACGCAGCTGGATACTACATGGCCAAATCAGGGTTCAAGTTCAGATCCAGAAGCTTGGAAAACATGCCAGATGTGTGTGTGTATGCATGTGTGTGTGGGTGTGTGTACATGCCCAAAATTTGAGGGGAGAAATGAAGGAAAATGGATTGTATTGTGGCCATTGCCCTAGGGGTTGCTTTCTTACTTTCTCTCCAGCAAGTGTATGCATTCTACATAAAAATGAATTTAATGTTTTTTATCATATTGCACAAATCGACATTTCCATTAATTATGTACAATTGTTCTCTTCCCCCTATGCTAATAGGTATTGTATTTCTTTTTTTGATTATATTAAAAGGGATGTCAAGTGGCATTTTGTTATTATTTTAATTTATAATTTTCTAATTAGTGATTATTAGTTATGATGAGAGTATATTCATATATGTTAAGCATTTATCTCCTTTTTTTCTAAATGTGATCTAATCAAGGTTTTGTATTGTTTTCATTTGGGACATTTGTATTCTTTTTTTTTTCCTTAATTTTTTTTATTTCAATTACTTTTATACATTCAATCACATGTTACTTAGCTTGCAAATTGAATATTCCAACATGTGTACATTTCTCACCAGTCCAGTTAACAATATTATAAAGTTATCTTCAATAGATAATGACACATTTCTTTGTCCCATAAATGACTTGCCTCTCTATCTTATTCCTTAATGTTCTTCCTCATACTCTATTCCTTAATCCACTCTCTTCCCACACTGTATCTGATATTCACAACCATTTACTATGTTTCTATAACTTTAGTCATTCTGTTTTGGCAATAGAGTGCAGACACTTGGTATATTTTAAGTGGAGACATACAATGTCTCTCCTTCATAGCCTGGTATGCTTCATTCAGCAGTAAATATTCCATATTTATCCATTTTTTTAATCAAAAGCAGGGTCTGTTTTTTTTTTTTTATACATTTTTTCTTTATTTACATTCATTCACTGTACATCATTATAGCATACAAAATGAGATTTTTCCATTGAGAATACACTGTATATTGGCTCAATCAAGCACATCAACATATGTGTTATTGTCAACAAATCATTTTCCATTTCTTGTTTTCTGTATATTTTGCCTTTTTTCCCATCCTTGATTCCCTATCTCACCCTCTGCCATCTCCCACCCTTGGGATTATTAACAAGATAAAGCGCTAGGTAGGAGGGGCCAAAGGGCCCTGTAAAATGCCTCTCCTTAAAAAAATTCTAAAAAGTAAAAAAATAAAAAAAAGAGAGAGCGAGAGCGAGAGAGAGGACAGAGACAGACGTAGAGAGAGACAAAGGCAGATAGAGACAGGAGACTTGAAAGGGATCTTCCTACCACGCGAGTTCTGGATGCTGGAGGCCCAGTTATCAGTGGGACATCTTCCTTTCTCCCCAAATGGCTAGATCACAGGAGCCATGGAGCTGGCTGCCTCTTGAAGAAGGGCTGTTCTGGGAGGAGGAGAGGGGATTATTAACAAGATAAAGCGCTAGGTAGGAGGGGCCAAAGGGCCCTGTAAAATGCCTCTCCTTAAAAAAATTCTAAAAAGTAAAAAAATAAAAAAAAGAGAGAGCGAGAGCGAGAGAGAGGACAGAGACAGACGTAGAGAGAGACAAAGGCAGATAGAGACAGGAGACTTGAAAGGGATCTTCCTACCACGCGAGTTCTGGATGCTGGAGGCCCAGTTATCAGTGGGACATCTTCCTTTCTCCCCAAATGGCTAGATCACAGGAGCCATGGAGCTGGCTGCCTCTTGAAGAAGGGCTGTTCTGGGAGGAGGAGAGGGGATTATTAACAAGATAAAGCGCTAGGTAGGAGGGGCCAAAGGGCCCTGTAAAATGCCTCTCCTTAAAAAAATTCTAAAAAGTAAAAAAATAAAAAAAAGAGAGAGCGAGAGCGAGAGAGAGGACAGAGACAGACGTAGAGAGAGACAAAGGCAGATAGAGACAGGAGACTTGAAAGGGATCTTCCTACCACGCGAGTTCTGGATGCTGGAGGCCCAGTTATCAGTGGGACATCTTCCTTTCTCCCCAAATGGCTAGATCACAGGAGCCATGGAGCTGGCTGCCTCTTGAAGAAGGGCTGTTCTGGGAGGAGGAGAGGGGATTATTAACAAGATAAAGCGCTAGGTAGGAGGGGCCAAAGGGCCCTGTAAAATGCCTCTCCTTAAAAAAATTCTAAAAAGTAAAAAAATAAAAAAAAGAGAGAGCGAGAGCGAGAGAGAGGACAGAGACAGACGTAGAGAGAGACAAAGGCAGATAGAGACAGGAGACTTGAAAGGGATCTTCCTACCACGCGAGTTCTGGATGCTGGAGGCCCAGTTATCAGTGGGACATCTTCCTTTCTCCCCAAATGGCTAGATCACAGGAGCCATGGAGCTGGCTGCCTCTTGAAGAAGGGCTGTTCTGGGAGGAGGAGAGGGGATTATTAACAAGATAAAGCGCTAGGTAGGAGGGGCCAAAGGGCCCTGTAAAATGCCTCTCCTTAAAAAAATTCTAAAAAGTAAAAAAATAAAAAAAAGAGAGAGCGAGAGCGAGAGAGAGGACAGAGACAGACGTAGAGAGAGACAAAGGCAGATAGAGACAGGAGACTTGAAAGGGATCTTCCTACCACGCGAGTTCTGGATGCTGGAGGCCCAGTTATCAGTGGGACATCTTCCTTTCTCCCCAAATGGCTAGATCACAGGAGCCATGGAGCTGGCTGCCTCTTGAAGAAGGGCTGTTCTGGGAGGAGGAGAGGGGATTATTAACAAGATAAAGCGCTAGGTAGGAGGGGCCAAAGGGCCCTGTAAAATGCCTCTCCTTAAAAAAATTCTAAAAAGTAAAAAAATAAAAAAAAGAGAGAGCGAGAGCGAGAGAGAGGACAGAGACAGACGTAGAGAGAGACAAAGGCAGATAGAGACAGGAGACTTGAAAGGGATCTTCCTACCACGCGAGTTCTGGATGCTGGAGGCCCAGTTATCAGTGGGACATCTTCCTTTCTCCCCAAATGGCTAGATCACAGGAGCCATGGAGCTGGCTGCCTCTTGAAGAAGGGCTGTTCTGGGAGGAGGAGAGGGGATTATTAACAAGATAAAGCGCTAGGTAGGAGGGGCCAAAGGGCCCTGTAAAATGCCTCTCCTTAAAAAAATTCTAAAAAGTAAAAAAATAAAAAAAAAGAGAGAGCGAGAGCGAGAGAGAGGACAGAGACAGACGTAGAGAGAGACAAAGGCAGATAGAGACAGGAGACTTGAAAGGGATCTTCCTACCACGCGAGTTCTGGATGCTGGAGGCCCAGTTATCAGTGGGACATCTTCCTTTCTCCCCAAATGGCTAGATCACAGGAGCCATGGAGCTGGCTGCCTCTTGAAGAAGGGCTGTTCTGGGAGGAGGAGAGGGGATTATTAACAAGATAAAGCGCTAGGTAGGAGGGGCCAAAGGGCCCTGTAAAATGCCTCTCCTTAAAAAAATTCTAAAAAGTAAAAAAATAAAAAAAAGAGAGAGCGAGAGCGAGAGAGAGGACAGAGACAGACGTAGAGAGAGTCAAAGGCAGATAGAGACAGGAGACTTGAAAGGGATCTTCCTACCACACGAGTTTTGGATGCTGGAGGCCCAGTTATCAGTGGGACATCTTCCTTTCTCCCCAAATGGCTAGATCACAGGACCATGGAGCTGTCTGCCTCTTGAAGAAGGGCTGTTCTGGGCAGCAGGGTCTGTTTTTTTTTATGGTTGAGTAGTATTCCATAGAATATATGTGCCACACTTTTTCAATCCATTCATCTGTTCATGGACATTTGGGTGGGTTCCATGTCTTAGTAATTGTGAATAATGCTGCAATAAACATTAATGTGCAAGCACTTTTTTGATTAAGAATTTTTCTGTCCTTTGGATAGATACCTAGGAGTGGGATTGCTAGTTATATTTGTAGATCTTTGAGAAATCTCTAAATTGTTCTCCGCAGTGGATGGACCAATTTATATTCCCATCAGCAGTGTAGAAGAGTTCCTGTTTTGTCACATCACCACCAGCATTTATCATTTTTGTTTTTTTAATCAAGACATTTGTATTCTGAATGTTCAGTTTTTGAGATTCTTACACATTTTAAATATTAATCACTTATAAGAGTTTTTTGCAAATATATAACTATTCTGCAGGTTGTCTTTTTAAATTTATTTTTCTTCATTTACATTTATTCATTGCACATCTTTACACTGTACAACATGATTTTGTACAACATAAATACAGTCCATGTAAATGAAATCAAAGACATCACTGTATACATTATCATCAGCAGATAACTTTTCATTTTTGTGTCTATAAAGTGGGTTTGTTTGTTTTTTTCTTTGATACTCTCCCTCTCATTCCCTATTACCCATTTTTCTTGTTAGAGTTTTGTTGCTACATAGCATGTGCAATTGCCAGAGAGACAGAAAGTGGAAAAATCACCCCCTGGGCAGATGGTCACATTGCAATCCTCTTTTTTCCTCAGAATTTGGGCACACATGCACATGAGCATGGTATGAGTTTAAAGCTGCCAGGTCTGAGACTTGAACAACAGTCAGCCATGTGGGAGTTCAGTGACATAACCATTACATTATCTGGTGGTCCCTTATGTAACTTTGGTTACTGTAGGTTTGGAGCAAGTTTTGTAATTAAGTACTATGATGCATTCAGCCTGTTCTTTGACTATTATTGCTTAGGTTATTCAATATTTATTTACTACAAATTTAAAATTTTTATATATTTTGGGGAATCTATGTCTTTTTTATCCATTTTTAGATTTTTTTATATTTAACTATTTTAATTTCTAACTTTATGCCTCATGGAATTGGTAAAAAAAGCACCAAAAACAAAAAAAAAAGTGACACAAAAGGAAATAATAATGATTGAAGCAGAAATAAATGAAATAGAAAATAACCAAACTATATAGAAAATAAATGATAGCAAGAGCTGGTTCTCTGAAACGATGAAAAATACTGACATTAACTAGACTAAGAAGAGGTTAGAAAGAAACCAGATCAAATATGTAATGAAACAGGTAACATCACAACAGACAAAATAGAAATATAAAACATTATTTTAGGATACTATGAGCAACTATATGCCAACAAACAAGAGAACATGGAGAAGATGGACAAATTCCTGGATGCATATAATCTACCAAGATTGAATGAGCAGGACATAGAAAGCCTGAATAGGCTCATAACAAGCAATGAGATTGAATCAGTAATAAATAATACCTGACAAAGAAAAGTCCAGGTCCTGATGGCTTAACTTCTGAATTCTACAAAATTTTTAAAGAAAAATTAACCCCCATTCTAGTCAAATTATTTCTAAAGATTCAAAAGGAAGAAAACCTCCCAAATTAATTTTACGAAGCCTTCATCATCCTTATTGCCAAAATAGATCAAGACATTACAATCAAGGAAAACTACAGGCCAATATTTCCAATGAATATAGATGCAAAATTTCTTAACAAGATACTTCCAAAACATATCCAACAAAATATAAAAAAGAATATCCATCATGACCAGGTAAGCTTTATTCCAGGAATGCAAGGGTAGTTCAATATATATGCAAGACCATAAATATAATACACCATATTAACAGAAAGTTAAAACAATATGATCATTTCAATTGATGCAGAGAAAGCATTTGATAAAATACAACATCTTTTCATGATTAAGACTCTCAGTAAAATTGTTATAGATTAGTCATTTCTCAACACAATAAAAACAAAATATGAAAAACCCATAGTTAACATTATACTGAATGGAGAAAAGTTAAAAGCTTTTCCATTAAAACTGGTACTAGACAATGCTGCCCACTTTCTCCACTGCTTTTTAATACAGTGTTGGAAGACTTAGCCAATTCAATCAGAAAAGAGAAGAATATACAAGGTATTCAAATAGGCAAAGAAGTGGTGAAAGTATCTTTATTTGCAGATGACATGATGGTATACTTAGGAGACCCAAAGGTTTTCATGAGGAAACTTCTCAAAATAATAAATGAATACAGTAAAATGGCAGGAAACAAAACCAACATCCAAAAATCAATATCACTTCTATCTATGAAAAGTTGAACAAAGTAGACCTGAAGAAAGGAATGCCTTTACCATAGCCACAAAATGTATAAGATACCTAGAAATAAACCTAACAAAGAAAGTTAAAGACCTTTACAATGAAAACTATGAAAATCTTTAATAAGATATTGAAAAATGACACAAAAAAGTAGAAGGGCATCCCATGTTCCTAGATTGGAAGGATTAATATAATCAGAATGACAATTCTACTCAAATTAATCTACATATTTATTGCAATCATAAAGTGTCAGAGACCTTGTTCACAGATTTAGAAAAGACAGTCATAGAATATGTCTGGAATCATAAAAACCTTGTATTGCCAAAGCAATCCCAGATAAGAAGAGTAGAGTGGATAACATTTCACTCCTTGACCCCAAAATATACTATAAAGTTGTGATAATCAAAACACCATGGTTTTGGCATAAAAAACAGACAGATGGACCAATAGAATATAATATAGACTCCAGAAATAAACTCCAAAGCTTACAGCAAACTGATTTTTGACAAAGGATACCAGTCAACCCATTGGGAAAAGGAAGGCCTCTTTAGCAAATGATGCTGGAAAAGCTGGGTATCCACCTGCAGAATGATGAAACTGAATCCCCACCTTTCACTATTAACAAAATCAACTCAAAATTTATCAAAGATCTGAACATAACACCTCAAACTATAAAAATACTGGTCAAAAACAGGGGAGTAACCTCTGGAAGAAAATGGTGTAGGCAAAGACTTCTTAAATAAGACTCCCAAGACATGAGCAATAATACCTCAAATAGACTAGTGGGACTATATCCGATTAAGAAATTTCTGCACAGCAAATGACACAGTAATTATTGTGAATTGACAACACTCAGAGTGGGAGAATAGTTTTGTAAAATACGCTTTAAAAAAGGAACTGATAAACAGAATATACAGGTAACTCAAGCGACTTACCCAAAGAAAAATGTCTAACGCAATTAAAATAAAGTAAAATGAGCTCAACAAAATCTCTTTAAGGAAGATATACAAACAGCTAAAAAGCTTATGAGGAAATGCTCAATATCTCTCATCATAAGGGAGATACAGATTAAAATCACAATGAGATACCACCTAACCCTTGTTAGAATGGCAAAGGTTAAAAATAAAGAGTGATACATGTTGGTAGGCATGTGGTGAAAGGGGTACTCTCCTACACCGATGGTGGGAATGTAAATTGGTTCAGCCACTGTGGAAAACAATATGGAGGTTCCTCAAAGGTCTACAAATAGAACTACCATTTGATCCAGCAATCCCATTTCTGGGTATCTACCCAAAGGATAGAAGAATGCTCAGTCAAAAAAACACTTTCATGCCAATGTTGATTGCAGCATTAGTCACGATTGCTAAGACATGAACCAACCTAAATGTCCACAAACAGATGAATGGATTGAAAAAGTGTGGCTCATATACTCTATGGAATACTGTTCAGCCATAAAAAACAACAAGACTCTGGCATTTGATAGACAGAGGTAGGATATGGGAAATCTATTGCTGAATGAAGCAAGACAGGCTATGAAAGAAAGATATTACGTTTGTCCACTTAATATATACTGAGTATCTGCACTTTATGGTAGAGATAAAAGTATTGGAGGGCATAAAAGCAATGAAAATAGTTATGGATGCTGAAGACAGTGTAAAACGGGGTGGAGGGGGAGAGAAGGGAAGAGTATAGAGAAGGTTCAAAAGAGAACAAATAGAGAGACATGACATTAGTGGGACACAAAAATGGCTTATTACCTGTTGATGATAACATGTATAGTATTCTCAACTGGACTGGCCTGAGAAGTATTTCATGTTTGGAAAATTTTCTTTTCAAGCCAAATGATATATAGTGCCTGAATGTTTAATAAAATAAAGATAATAAACAATAATAATAATAATAATTTGGAAAAAATGATGAAAAGCTTTTTAATGATGATGATGTGGATAGTAATGTCTTTGTCTTGACTCATATGCATAGTAATCATGCTGGAAAAAGTAATGTAATACATCGTAAGGATATGTGTGATTAAATGTAATATAAAATTATGATAATAATAAATAAAATGAAATAAAAACTATTGGGGGGGGTGACATCACGATGCTTGGAGCTCGCAGGAAAACTTGTCTCTGGACTCCATCTTAAAAAAAAAAAAATTGAAACCAGAACTATTGCAAGTAATTACCACCTTGGAGTTAATCCCAGTGATGCTGGAAATAGTGACCGAGTAGTAATTCAGGAGATGTTGAAAACAGTGCCACAATCACAGCAACTTGAAACAAATTCTCAAAGAGATTTGAAAGTGGTATTATTGATTGAAGTTGACAAACTCACCAAAGATGCTCAACATGCCTTGCATAGAACCATGGATAAATACATGTCTACCTACAGGTTGATCTTGTGCTGCAATTCTACATTTAACTGATACCCCCTATTTATAGTAGATTTCTAGCAGTTTGCGTGCCTGCTCCCAGCATCGAAGATATTTGCCATGTGTTATCTACTGTGTGCAAGAAAGAAGGTCTGAATCTTCCCTCACAGTTGGCTCATAGACTTGCGAAGATGTCCTGCAGAAATCTTAGAAAAGCCCTACTTAATCCTGCAGAGTGCAATGATATCCTTTTACCATAGATCAAGAAATTCCTGAGACAGATTGGGAGGTGTATCTGAGGGAGACTGTGAACGCTATTGTCAGTCAGCAAACTCCACAAAGGCTCCTTGAAGTTCTTGGAAGACTCTACGAGCTTCTAACTAATTGTAATTCTCCTGACATAATAATGAAGGGCCTTCTCTCAGAACTTTTACATAACTGTGATGGACAACTGAAAGGGCAAGTGACCCAGTTGGCAGCTTATTATGAACATTATCTACAGCTGAGTAGCAAAGCCATCTATTACTTGGAAGCATTCATGGCCAAATTTATGGCACTTTATAAGATGTGCATGGAGGATGAATTGGAAGGCATGATGTTTTGATTTCTTTCTGTAATTCTTCCAAGTATTTATCAGTATCAGCATTTACATACAGTTTATTTTGGAAGCACTGTGGGCAAAATAAACTTAATTTTACCATAAAAAAACCAGTATTTTGGGAAAGTCGGTACATGCACTTGGCATTTTTTGTAAGCTACTGGATTGGAACATGAAATCATACAGTTGGCCATGTGGGATACATCCACCTTAACCACCGCACAACCAGCTGGCTTATGAATCACTTTTGATTACTTTTTAGTAGACTAAAAATTGGGGTACTTTTTTTGGCTCAAAATATGATACAGACCTATGGGATAAAACATAAAAATTCCTGTTTTACCTGGAACCTCTTTTGCTTTTTAAACTTTTAAGCAGTTTTTACCAGGTCTTAGCAGAATAATGTAGCACTTGGGAATAAAGATGAAACTTACGAGCCCCACACTGCAGGCCAAGATGGAGAAAACTTCCATAGCCACCATGAACTTGCCCTTGGCGCTGTGATAGACAGGGAGGAATGTAACCCAGACACTGCAGAACACTAGCATGCCGAATATGAGCAATTTGGCTTCATTGAATGTGTCAGGCAGGTTCCTGGTCAGGAAAGCCACAGTGAAAGTCCCCATGGTCAAGAAGCCCAGGTATCCCAGGACACACTAGAAGGCAGACTGAGCCCTTGTTACACACGATGATAATGTGTCTGGGCTCAGAGTGTGAGTCAATTTCAATAAAAGGGGGAGAGGTTCCCAGCCAGACTGCACAGATAATCACTTGGATAATAGAACAGATGGGAATGACAGTGTTAGAAGCCCTGATAGCAGCAAATGCCTCATTGTGCTTCCAGGCTTCACGGCCTTAAATGCCAGAATCACAGTAACAGTTTTGGCCAAAATGGTGAGAACTGCCACAGTGAACACAGGCCCAAATGTGACTTGTTGGATGATACAGGTGACTGTGTTAGGATGGCCAGTGTAGAGTAAGGAGCAGAGGAAGCACAGGAGGAGGGAGATGGGCAGAATGAAGCTGAGAGCCTGGTTATTGGCCTTGACTATGGGAGCATGTTGGTGCTTCACAAAGACCACTAAAACCACAGCTGCAGCCACAGAAAAACAGTCACACAGGTAATGGAGATCCCCAAAGAATCCACAAAAGCCAGGAAAGTTGCAGACTTGGGGAGGCAGTATGTTCTCCCACTGTTTGGATATTCCCCTGGTGGGCAATTAACACACTGCTCTGTATCTGATCGAAATGCAAAAGATCAGTATTTCAGTTTCACAAATTTTCTATCTGTCACCTTGTAGAAAATAGCTGCCTTTGTGTCATTTTGCATACAGACAGCCCCTGATGTAATACCAGCCTACACCTATAAAAAGTCTACATTGATGACACTTGGAGAACTCCTTAGGCAGAGGTAACATCAAACTCATTGAAAGTGGATTTCAGCACGTGAGGATTTTGAGTGGTTCATCTTAGGGGTCAATGATGTTACCAAGGATGTGGATTTATTTCAAATCTCTTTTCTTCTTTCCCCTGAATTTTTCTCATGATAAGCCTTTTACTCCTGTGGGATATAATATTGGCTTAACATAATAGAAATAGAAATGAATGGTTTTCTAGGTCAGCAGGTGGCTTGGAAGTTAAAACAGTTTGGTCCCACATAGTCAATATATAGTTCAAGTTCTTTACTCAGTAGATTGAAAATCACGCTGGGTGCATCTTCATGCATGTCTGTAATCCAGAAAAGAGATGAAGAGGAAGGGATTGTGACATAGCTATCTCTCCTGGGGAATGTTGATTTTACACACTCTCTCTGTCTCTAGTAAGTGCACATGCCCTGTAGCAAGAAAAACAAGAAAGGAGGTAGAAATTAATGGTTTTCATATTTATATTCAGAAAAAAAATATTTACCTGGTTCTGAATATTCTAACTTGTCACTACCCTACTAATTAATTCCTTTTTGTATATGACATGTCTCCTAGTAACACGAGAATTTTATCATTGTACTTTTTAATTTTCCCATCACTATTCTTGTTAATTTTTTCATGTAAATTTTGAAAACTGTTGAATTGAACTAGAAACATTTAGATTTTGGATGGAATTTTATTCCTCCTATATGTATATTTTGTGTAATTATTATTGTAATTATATTACTGAAACATAGAGCATTGTTAAAATTTTTTTCATTTATTCTCACCTTCAACCATGGTTCATTAACCCTTTCCCTAAGTGGTAGGTAAATTTTCATCCTTGCCCACTGTAGGATCTCTTTGTAACTCTTCACTTCTCTATGTAGCATGAAAACACTTATAGAACATTTGAGAATAATGAGCATGTCTGTGTTTCAGTTCCATTTTATTTATAGAAATGTTGGAAGTTTATTCACTCTTTTATTAAAGTGTTTTTTTTTTCTTGGTAATATTGATGCAATATTATTGTTGTATACTCAGAATTTAAAAAGATTATCTATCACATTCTTTGAGAATTATTCCTGGGACCAGCAGTTAGCATAATGGCTATGTCACTGAGCTTCCATGTAGCTGACTGCAGTTCAAATCCCGGACCCAGTGGCTTAAACTCATGCTGGGCACCTGTGCATGCATGCCCAAGATCCTGAGAGGAGAATGGAGGAGAAGAGATTGTGATGTGGCCATCCCCCCTAGGGGGTGATTTCTCGCTTTCTGTCTCTCTGTCTCTCTGTCTGTCTGGCGAGCACATACACCCTATAGCAAAAATCTCTCAAAAAAAAAAATTATTCCTAGTCCCATCTTGTATCTCAGAGTCATGATTGGCACACATAAACATGTGTATGTTTTCTTCTGGATTCCAAATTTTTTTTCTATTTTTTAATTTTGCATTACACACTTGTTTTTACAAAATTTTCATAAGAAAAATAACTATTTTTTACTTGTCTTACTCTTACCTAAAAGTACCTATGTACTCTTACCAGTAATGAAAATCAAATGATTTCTATTGTTATGATGACTAGAATTGTATATTTGTGAAAAAAACAAATCATTGTAATATTATGTATGTATTAGAAAATGGAAGCACAGTTTACTAAAATGGCTCACGTTTATATCTGATAATATCACATTTAATTTTGATATATAATTCTTTAAGAGGAATTTTTGCTATAGGTCATGTGTGATCACCAGAGAGACAAAGAGAGACCAAAAGAAAGAGAGAAATTATCCTTCAGGGGAGTGGATACACCACAATCTCTTCTCTTTATTCTCCCCTTGAATTTTGGGCATGCACACACATGAGCCCGGCATGAATTTCAAGTCACTAGATTCAGGACTCAAATCACAGTTGGCCACATAGGAGTACAACACCTTGATCACTATGCACTGATGACCCCTTGACATATAATTTTTGGATTTATAACTTATTTAGCAGCTATCATTTGAGTTTTCTGATTGTGAAATTTATTAGAATATTGGGTCTTCAATTTCTTAAAACTGCATCTTTTACTTACAATAAAAATATTTTTAAATGCAGGGTTCTGACATTAGCTAGTTTTACCACATTGGACAGTTTTTGGAACATAACTGAAAAGGTTATAAGTTTTCTTTATAAGAATGTTTCTATACTTGCTTTGTGCTTGTCATCTAGGGATATGAAAATGGCCTGTGCCATTTTCAAACATTTTTTTTAACATCAAAATAACTCATACTGGAACCAGCAGATGGAGAAATGGTTACATCACTGGACTCCCACATAGTCAACTGCTGTTCAAGTCCCAGACCTGGCTGCTTAAAAAATCATACGGGACAAGTGTGCATGTGTGCCCAAATTCCACAAGAAGAATGTAGAAGGGATAGTGGCATGGCCATCTCCCCCTAATGGGTGATTTCTTGCTTTCTGTCTATCTGTCTTGCTGGAGAGCACATGAACTCTATAGCAAAAAATCCCTCCAAAAAATAAAATAAAATAATATATTCATACTTTAATCCTATTGTACCACAAAATGTTTTTGTTTTTTCTTTTAGGTTTTCTATTTCTTTTCTTAAATTCAATCACTGTAAGTCTTTACAGCATACAGAATGAATTTCTCTTCAATGAATACATTGTATGTTTGTCTAGTCAAAGATATTATGATCAGCAGATAAATTTCCATTTTTGTGTCTGTCGTTTGGCTTCATTTTATTCCCTCAATTTTCTTTCCACATTGTCTCTAGTATCCATACATGTTCTCCTTGTTTTTATATCTTCCAATCTTTCGGTTTCTGCCATAGACTGCAGACATTCAGTATATATTGAGAGGGAGCCATAAAATGCCTGCTTTCATGATCTGGTTTCCTTCAAATAGCATTAAGTCTTCTATATTCATCCACTTTCTATCAAATGTCACTGTCTCATTTTTATTTTTACTCTTTTATTTTGATTTTTTTATGACTGAGTATTATTTCATAGTGTATATGTGCCACACTTTTTCAATTCATTCATCTGTTCATTTGTGGACATTTGGGTTGGTTTCATGTCTTAGGAATTGTAAATAATGCTGAAATAAACATGAATGTCCAAGTGTTTTTCTGGCTGAATGTATTCCTATCCTCTGGGTAGATAACCAGGAGAAGAACTGCTAGATGATTGGGTAGTTTTATTAATATTTCTAGGTCTTTTAGGAGCCTTTTGATTGTTCTCCCCAGTGGCTGTACTAATTAACATTCCCACCAATAGTTTAGAAAAGTTTCCTTTTCATGATGCCTCACTAGCACTTATCCTTTTAAAAAAAAATTTAGTATTTCTGATGAGTTTTGATGATATCTCATTGTGACTTTTATTTGCATTTCTCTTATGATATGAGATGTTAAGAAATTTTTTATAAGCTTTTTGGTTGTTTGTTTATCTTCCTGGGAGAGTTCTCTGTTAAGTTGATTTGCCTATCTTTTAATTGGATTTATTTTTTTTTTTTCAGATAAGCTTCTTGAGCTTCCTGTATATTTTGGTCATATGTTCCTTATCTGAGGCATAGTTTGCAAATATATATCCCATTCCAAGTGTTGTATTTTCAATCTAAGTGTTTATTTTGCTATACTGAATATTTTTAAACTGATGTGATCCCAGTGCATTTTTGTGATTATTGTCTGTCTTTTGGGGGTCCAATTTAAAAAGTCTTTGCCTGCTCTGATGTGTCCCAAGGGCTCTACTATGTTTTGTAGGAGAATTTTATAGTTTGAAGTTTCATATTTAGATCTTTGGACCATTTCATGTTGATTTGGGTTAATGGTTAAGAATAGGGGCCCAGTTTCACTTTTCTGCATGTGGATAGCTGGTTTTTCTAGCATCATTTGCTGAGATTTTCTTTGCCTCACAAGAATGTATTGCACCTTTCATCAAAAATCAGTTGACTGCATGTTTTAGAGTTTATTTTTGGGTTGTCTATTTTGTTTCATTGGTCTACATACCTGTTTTTGTGCTAGTACTATGCTGTGTTGATCATCTCAGCTTTGTAATATGTTTGGGGGTCCAAAAGTGAGATCCCTTCTATTTTATTCTTTATGCACAGTATTGCTTTGGCAATCTAGGGCTTTATATAATTCCAGACAAGTTTTATGATTTTTTTTAATTTTGTGAAGAATGGCTTTGGTAATTTTATGGGGATTCCATTAAATTTGTGAATTATCTGGGGTCAAATTGACATTTGATTATATTAATTCTTTCAACCCAGGAACATGAGATGATTTTTTATTTTATTGTATCATATTTTTATTCTTTTCTTCCGCATATTCTTCTTTGTAAAGCTCTTAGACTACTTTGGTTAGGTTTATGACTAGATATATTATTTGTGGTTATTGTAAATGGAACTAATTTCTTCAATTCTCCCTGTCCATTCATTGTTGATGTAAACAAATACTGTATATATTTGTATGTTGATTTTTGTATCCTGCCCCTTTCCTGTATTCATTTAAAACTTCCATGAGTTTATTCATGGCTTCCTTTGCATTTTCTATGTATATGACCATGTCATCTGCAAATAGAGATCATTTCACGCTTTCTTTTTCCCTATTTGTATGCCACTTATTTAATTGTCTTGTCTGACTGCACTGACTAGGACTTTCAGTACCATATTGTAAAGAAGTCAAGAAAGTGAGCAGCCTTGTCTTGTTTCTGTTTGTAATGTAAAAAATCCCAGTTATTCTCCATTTGGTATGTTAGATACACAGTAATTTTTTCCTGTGTTGAGACATTTCTCTTGTGTCCCAATTCTGCTGAGTGTCTTAATCATGAAGGGATGTTGTATTTTTTATTTATTTATTTATTTATTTTTTTATTTTTTTATTATAATTTTTTTTTTCTCATCACAACACACATATGAATTTTCCATCCAAAATACACTGTGCATTGGCTCAATCAAGCACATCAACATATATGTTCTCAGCAAATGATTTCCCAATTTTTGTGTCCTGCATACCTTGCCTTTTGTTTTGCCATCCTAGGTTCCCCATCCCCACCCTCTGCCATGTCCCATCTTCCTCCTCCATTGTCCCTGACATTCATGATTGCCCTCAATGCCTTCCGCCCCCCCCATTCAATTGTTCTACCAATGAACTCAATTAGTCTAAGTATATCCACTAGCTAGCACAGCTGACATATCCTTACACATGTATCCAAATCTGATCCTAGGCATAAACCCCAGGGAGTAGAATGCACATACTATAAAGTAGTCCCCAGTTGTGTCCATACACCTCTCTTCAGTCATCAAATGTGCATTTTTTTTCCTCCTG
>NW_006160112.1:204900-216412 GCF_000334495.1 Tupaia belangeri chinensis | reverse complement strand
GGCGCCTGGGCTGGGGCTTCCGCCGCCGCCAAGGGATGTTGGATTTTATCAAATGTTTTTATTACATCAATTGATAGGATCATATGGTTTTGATATTTCTTTCTGTTAATATGATGTATTATATTTATCATTATGCATATGAGGAACATCCTTGCATTCCTGGAATAAAGCCTACAGGGTGATGGTGTATAATCTTTTCAATGAGTCATTGATATAATTTTTTAGTATCTTTTTTTTTTTTGGAGAGGTTTTTGCTATAGGGAACATGCGCTTGCCAGACAGACAGAGACAGAGAGATAGAAAGCGAGAAATCACCCCCCAGGGGGGATGGCCATGCCACAATTCCTTCTCCTCCATT
Source organism: Tupaia belangeri chinensis (assembly GCF_000334495.1). Taxonomy (NCBI): domain Eukaryota; kingdom Metazoa; phylum Chordata; class Mammalia; order Scandentia; family Tupaiidae; genus Tupaia; species Tupaia belangeri. Next base: position 216,054 of record NW_006160112.1, on the reverse strand, counting down.
CTCCACTCGGAATCTTGGGCATGCACACACACGCGCCCGGCGTGAGTTTAAGCCACCGGGTCAAGGACGCAAACCACGATCGACTATGTGGGAGTCCAGCGACATAGCCATTACGCTAACTGCTGGTCCCAATTTTTTAGTATCTTGTTGAGAATTTTTGAATCTATATTGATCAGAGATACTAATCTGTATTTTTGTTGTTGTTATGTCAGTCTATTTTGTAATCAGGGTTGCAGAGGCTTCATCAAATAAATTTGTGATAGTTCCTTATTTTACATCTTTAGAAATAGCTTGAGTACAATCAGTTATTTTGTTTGTTTTTTGGGAAAGTTTCATAGAATTCAGAAGTAAAAACATTGGGACCTTGGTTTTTAAAAATTGTTGTTGGGAAATTATGTATTACTAATTGAGTCTCACTTTTTTATGGATCTATTCAGGCTTTCTATGTTTTTTCTCATTCAATATTGATAAATTACATGTGTCCAGAAGTTTGTCCATTTCATCCAGGTTTTCTTGTTTATTGGAGTATAGTCACTCATAATATTCTCCAGTGATCTTTTGTATTTTTGTTATGTTTGTTATAATATTGTCTGCTTCATTGCTGATTTGAATTATCTGGTTATTTTCACTGTTCTTCTTAACTAGCTTGGCTAATGGGGTGCTAATTTTGTTTACCTTCTCTAAGAAGCAGCTTTTCATTTCATTTATTTTCTCTGTAATTTGTTTATTCTCTATTTTATTTATTTGTGTTCTTTTTTTTTTTTTTTTTTTAGTATTTCTCTTTTGTCCTTACATTTCTGTGTTCTGTTTTGTTATCTTCCTAGTTCCCTGAGTTGTATTGCTAGGTTTTCTATTTTCCACCTTTCAAACTTCTTTCTCATGAGCACTAATTCCTTTTTATGACTATTTTTCTGTGTTCATGAAATCATTCAAAAGTAGGTTGCTTAGTTTTCATATGTTTGTATTTTCAAGGAGTTTTTATCTTTAGTTAATTTCAAGTTTAATTTCATTATGATCAGAAAAGATATTGGATATAATTTCTATACCTTTGAACTTGTAAAGTCTTGTTTAGTGCCTGATTATGTGGTCAAACTTTCAAAATGTTCCATGTGGGGGAGACAAAAATGTTTATTTTCTGTTTTTTTGAGCAGGAAGTTTTATTGATGCCAGTCAAGTCCACTTGATTTATGGTATTACTTAGATCCTGTATCTTTTTGCTTATTTTTTGTCTAGCTGATCTGTCCAAAGGAGACATTGAGGTGTTGAGATCCCCAACGATTATTGTGTTGCAGTCTATCTCTCCCTTTAGATCTTGCAGTCCTTCTTTCAAGTATTTGAGTGCTTCAGGACTAGGTGCATATTTACAAGTTTTATATCTTCTTGATGAATTATTCTTCTTGGTACTACGTAGTGTTCTTTTTTTTTTTTTTGTATCTTCTTAAAGTTTTTCTCTCAAAATTGATTTTGTTCAATAATAGAATCCTGACTCCACTCTTTCTTAAATTTTCATTTGCATCGAAAAAATTTTTTCAGCCCTTTACTTTTAGTCTATGTATGCCTTTATCTGTGAAGTGCATTTCTTGTAGGCAATGTGCAGAGGGCTCCTGTTTTTATCCATTCAACCAGTCTGTGTCTTTTAATTGGAGAATGTAATCCTTTAACATCCATCATTATTATTGATACTTGCACTTACCCTTGCCCTTTTGTTAGCCATCTTTGATTTTTTCTCTCATTTTTTTCATTTCATTTTAATTTTCTTGATATAGTACTCATTTCAGTACTTCTTGGAGAGTTGGTCTAGTATTGGTGAATTCTTTCAGTTTGGTTTATCTGAGAATAATTTTTTTATATTTCCCATTTGAAAGATAATCTTGTCAGGTATCGTATTCCTGTTTGATTTTGTTATTCTTTTTTTCTTCCAAAAGATATTGCTCATTATTATTGTTTTTGTTTGTTTTCAGTCACTGTTATTCTCTTAAAGTTTAAATATGTGTTTCCATTCTTTTCTTGCTTGCATTGTTTTTTTAGAGGTTTGATATTAGCCTAATATAACAACTTTGCAAGTAATTTTATGCTTCTCTCTTGCCATTTTTATAATCTTGTGTTTGTCTTTGATTCTGACAAGTCTGATTATGATATGCCATGAGAGGATTGGCTTATGTTGATTCTATTTGGAGTCCTGTGTATATCTTGGGTCTATGTGTCTAAATGTTTCTCTAGGTTTGAAAATTTTTCTGCAAATATTTCATGGAACAGATCTTTTATGCCCATCTTAGAGTCTTCATCTTCTGGAATACCTATTATTCTGATATTCGGGCCTCTAATGGTGTCTAGTATTTCTTGTGTGTTGTTCTTATGTGTGTGTGTGTGGGGGGGAGTATTTTTAACATTTTTTGTGAGATTTTATTTAAGTAAGAGTTTTTTGTTTTCCTGATCAGAGATTTATCTGCTAATTTCCTGATCAGTCTAATCTGCTATTTCAAGGAAGGTTTTAATTTTTGTATTACAGTCTTCATGTCTAGAAGTTCTGTTTAATAATTTTTCTGTTATATATGTCCTCCTTCAAGTCATGGAAGGACTTCTCATCTCAATGACTCTTTTCTCTTGCATTTAGTTATTTTTTTTTTCTTATATAAATACTCTCAATTCTCTTTCTGACATTTTTCCAATTTTTTTTGTGCTGTCTATGGTAGTGAAAGAATTGTTCTTGTTCTTTTGAGGGAGAGATATTTTCTTGTTTTCTCATATCTCTTGTGTCTCTGTGATGCTATCTGGTCATCTGATCAATTATACATTTCTTGGGGACCAGCAGTTAGCGTAATGGCTATGTCGCTGGACTCCCATGTAGTCGACCGTGGTTCAAGTCCCAGACCCAGTGACTTAAACTCATGCCAGGCACATGTGCGTGCATGCCCAAGATCCTGAGAGGAGAATGGAGGAGAAGGGATTGTGGCATGGCCATCCCCCCCGGGGGGTGATTTCTCTCTTTCTATCTCTCTGTCTCTCTCTGTCTGGCGAGCACACATGCGCTATAGCAAGAATCTCTCAAAAAAATTATACATTTCTTGTACCTTTTCTGGAGTTGATTCTGTAATGTTGGAGGGGGAAAGACTTCTATTTCTCAGGTATGTTCTTGGGTGAGGGCCTTGTCTTCCGGTCAGAGAAATGTGTATGTAGCCAGCTTTAGGTGTTAATTCCTTTTCCAGTCTCTTGGAACTGGGTGCACTGGGGCTGAACTGGAGAGATTCAATTGTAGGATGAAAGTACAAGTCATGCACCACACAGTTCTGGAAACTATAAATACTCAACATACACCTGGGCAGGCAAAATGCAGCACTCCGAAGTTCGAGACACATAAAGCCTTTGTGCTTTGAACATCTCATTCACTATTGCTGATTTTTGCACTTGGGGGATGACTCAGGCTTAATGGTGAGGGTCATGAGATGAGGGCAGTCCAAGACACAACTGGGCAGGCAGAATGCAGCAAGAGGTCTGAAACATGATCAGTTTTCATTCAGTCTGTCTCTCTTGTTGCAGGATCCATTTTTAAGCTTTCAAGGAACTCATTGGTAGCCTTGATGATTACCACTGTCATTTTTGAATAGACATCAATATGCTGAAGTAAGATGTCTAAGACTGACACTGTTTTATACAGTACAAGACTACAAAAAGTTTGCACCTTTTATCAGTTCAAAAATTTAGTCTGATAGGATAAGCATAACAAGAAAAGAGTTGACACACAATAGGGTAGTAATTGTGTTTATAAAATAAGTATACTGCAACTGTAAGTGAACACATGAATCGAGATCAGTGATGCTGCATATTCCATTTCTACTATTATTAGCTTCCTTTTTGTTGAACTACAGGGAGTAGAATTGTCTTAGCTTAATTATATACTTCATACCTGTTTGATTTGAAATGGTTCTGACTGTGCAAGAAACACAAAGAAAGCAACAGTCCGGTCTTCTTTCTTGGAGAATTTTCTGGAATCCAGGACCACAGCTCTGGTTACACACAGATTCAGGAATCTGAGTGCAAAAAAAAGAATCATTAATCATAATTATGTACAATATCAGCTACTTTGAAAGGGTGGCTATATTCCTCTCCATCTCTAAGAAAGCTTTATTTTTTTATCATAATTTTACTAAGGGCCAGAAAATGCCATGGTGGTTAAGACACTGGATTCCACATGTAAAACTCCATGGTTCAGAACTTGGACCAAGGACTTGAAAATCCCACCAGTCATGTGTCCGTGCATTCCCACAATCTCAATAAGAGAATGGAAGAGAAAGGATTGTGCCATGGCCAATCGCCTGGAAGTGATTTTTCGCTTTCACTGTCTCCCTTCAATGAGTACACATGCCCTATAGCAAAATTGTAAAAAAATTATATATATATATATATATATATATATATATATATAGTCCAATTTCTCACTATGTTTATAATTACATAGAACTCTTGTTCTTTTTTGCTATAGGATGCATCCACTCCAAACAGAGAGGGAGAGGAGAACACAACCCACATGGGAAAAGATTGCATTCCAATCCCTTCTCCATATTTCTCTCCTTTGGTAATTTTGGGCACACACACATATAGGCCCAGCATGTTTCTCAAGCTACCAGTTCTGGGACTCAAACATTGCAAAAATCTCTTTAGGATATGGTTTCCTTAACCACTAGGCAATAGAGCCAGTCTAAATCACCTTGACTTCTAAAGTAGTTAGTATGATTAGCTTTCCTCTTTATTAGCTGTTTATCAAATATTACCAACATACCTAAGTACTTTATTTCATACATGACTAGAAATATTCCTTGGGTTATTCTCTTAATCACTTAATCCAACACCATTTTAATATAGGTTTCTACATAGTGAACATGCTGAGAAGTTGTAATTCAAAAAACCTAATGTGATATTTAGGCATTAAATTTACTTCAAGTTTATGGGGCAACAGATAAACAATGAGAGTAGGTTATAAACCATGGATTATGGTTAATCCACTTTTGAGTTTATGAGTTCACAAGAGTCACTGCATTTTAGATATTAAAGACACAGAAACAATCCGTTAGCATAATGGCTATGTCGCTGGACTCATGTAATCAACCATGGTTCAAGTCCCAGATCCAGTTGCTTAAACTCACGCTGGGCGAGTGTGCGTGCATGCCCAAGATCCCGAGAGGAGGATGGAGGAGAAGGGATTGCAGCATGGTCATCCCCTTGGGAGGTGATTTCTCACTTTCTGTCTGTCTCTCTCTGTCTTTCCAGTGAGTGCACATGCCCTATAGAAAAAAACCTCTCAAAAAAAAAAAAAAGATATTAAGGACACAATACATGTATAACGGATGTCTCTTATAGAAATCACCTTCTTAATCCAGTTGCCTGGTATTTTGGTCAATGCTTCAAGGTGCTTAGAGTAATAAAGTTTGAGACCAACATGTATGCAAAATGACAGAAGAAAATGAGAATGATATCTACGAAAAGGTGAGTAGTATCTCTTTTCTTTTTAATTTGTTATACAGCTTGAGCTCTCATCAGAGAGACACAGAGACAGAAGGGGGAAAGTGAGAAATCACCTTCCAGGGAGATGGCCAATGCCACAATTTCTTCTTTATTCTCCACTTTGGAGAATTTGGGCATGCATGCACACGTGCCAGATCTGAGACTAGAACTGTGTAGTCAGCCATGTGCAATCCAGCTACCACAATCACCACACCATGAACTGGCCCAGTGAATGGTATCAACTCAATAATCTACTAATGTTTACAGTAAACCAACATATAGTAAAGATTTTTTACAAATTATAAAGGGTTTCAGGCCAATATATGGCAGTGTTCCCATAAGGTAATAGGCTGAATCATGTTTCTGTATATAATAGGCAATACCATCTGTGTGCTATCTATAATATTTGTACAATGAGAAAACTGCCTACTAAAGATGAATTTCTGATTATACATTTCTCTCATTAATACTAATTAGTTCTTGCTATATTTATAGTTAGATAATGTATAAGCAAAATTAAATCCTACAAAGTCAAAACATAAAAGATTAATTTAATGCTAAGTTAAAGCAGTCACACAATTTATTCAGAACTCTGTTCAGATATACCTGCATAAATTTAATATTAAAATGATATCATACCTCTTTGAATCTAGTAGGCATTTTATCATCTCTTCATTGATTATCAAGCCTTGATCATGGGGGCTCATGTAGACAAAGTCTCCAACTTAAACTGGCAGATAACAGGTTAAATTTTCATTAGGAAATTCCATGAGGTTGTAGATATCATACTGTGCCATACTTTTTTCATCAAGGTATAGGCTATATTCAGTGCTGTTTATAAACTGTCTATTCCTCATCCATGGATGAAGCTGGGTAAGAGGCACAATTAGAAATTAGGAGTGCATTTAATTTAGATGTGGAGGGTTTATACCTATGTGGATAATCATTTTATTTCCACCTCCCTTAAAATTGCATTTTGTTAGAAGCTTAATTTTCTTTGGGTGTACCATCTCCTAGCTCACGTGAAATGAACTCCCTTTGTCTTCATGAAAACAATGGAAGAATAATTCCATCTTATTAGAAAAATTATAGATATTTTCCATAGGTCAATTTGTGTATGGATTGGTAAAATCCAACCAACAAAGTCTGGTTGGGGATTCTTAAAAACTTGTCTTCGGGGGGGCAGCAAATGGTGTGGTGGTTAAAGGCACTGGACTCTCACATGGCCAACCATAATTTGGTCCCATACTTGGCACTTGTTTTCTCACTTTCTCTCTCTCTCATAAAAATAAAAAATAAGGATAATAAATCATTCTTTTTTTAAAAAAAGAAAAAAAGCTAGTATTGGAACTTTGTGAAGGACACAATATATATGGATGGGTTTAGTTTCTAGTGGTAATGATAGTATAAACAGACATGTATGCCCATGCTCATCTTAATATATGCATTAAATATGTTCAACTTCATCAATGTCAATTACACTACAATAAAGCTTTCTAAAAGGGAACACATTTTTTTTCCTTCTGTTTTTACCAGGTAGAGATCACATGCACTCATCAGCGAATAAAATAAAAACAAAACAAAAACAAAAACAAAAACAAACAAACAAAAAACAGAAAGAAGAGAGGGAGAGGAGAAAGAGCAGCCCTCATAAGGTATGGCCATGCCACATCTCTTCTTCATCTCTCCCTCCTTTCAGGATTTGTGGGCATGCATGCACACATGCCCAGCATGTTTCTCAGGATGCTGGGTAGAGACCTATACTGTTCGTTAGGCCACATGGTATATAGCTGCCTTAATCATAAGTCCACAGAACTGGCCCTGTACTTTTTGAATTTTGTTCTATGTTAAAAAAGATTGTCTTGTGACATTAAAAGAAAACTTCATGACAATATTCAATTTGAAAATCTTGACTATTAAAGAGTTTTTTTTAAAAAGCATGTTAAGCTCTTGGGAACCAGCAGTTAATGTAATGGCTATGTCGCTGGACTCCCACGTAGTCAACTAGGGTTCACTTCCCGGACCCGGTGGCTTAAAACTCACGCTGGGCACATGTGTGTGCGTGCCCAAGATCCCGAGAGGAGAAGAGGAAAAGGGATTGCAGCATGACCATCCACCATGGGAGGTGATTTCTCGCAAGGATTCATTATGCTTTAAAACAAACTATTGTGTAATGCATTCCCTTCCTTTCCACTAGGTCTTAGACAGAGCACACTTTCAAAGCCAACATATTTAAAATATTTCCATCAGGTGGTGCTTCAGGTCCATTTCATTTTCAAAACTGATATATTTTGTACTACAATACATTGTTTAATATATCACTTCATTCCCACTAGGTGGCATGTAAATTCTTTACACATTCAAAACTGGTTTATTTCATCACAAACTACAATTTAATTAAGCCAGAACTACCAAAGCCTATTGCATATTCACCATGATTGTTGGAGATTCAGAAAAAGATATAAACAAGAGTCCCTGCCTCTGATAAATTGATCATTTGTAGATTTAAAGTAAAACAACATAAAGCTTCCTATTATACTCATTTCAGTACACTTTCTACTGGTTTCACAATTAAAAAGTATACATGTGATTTTACCCAATGGTCAAGGATCCCATTCTACACAAGCAAAATACTGCCCCCTCAATATCTTCATATATAGAAAGAAACTTCACTGATCCTATCGTCAACATACAGTTCTAGGAGCCAACAGGAGGCATAGTAGTTAAGGCATTGGACTCCATGGTCAAATAAATTTCGAATCCTGGACCCATTGGCTTACAAACCACACCAGGAACATGTGTGTGCTTGCACAAAATTCCAAGAGGAGAAGGAATTGTGGCATGGTCATCTCTGCCACCTCCCCTCCTGGGGTGATTTCTCATTTTCACTCTCACTGGCTTTGCTTCTCTCTGGTGAGTGCAAACACCCTATGGCAAAAAACTTAGGGGAAAAAAAGATACAGTTCTATTAGTGACCATGAATAACTAACATCTTGTAGTTATTTTATGATTCTCATCTTACTCAGACATGAATATATTGAACATCCTTAACAAGAATGTACTGAATTCAACTCCCAACTTTCTAGGCCATGATTAAGATGGTGGACTTATCTTGAGGGTAAAAAAGTGAAATGTGAAAGGTTTTAGTTTGGGGAAAAGATGGCTGTGTTGTGGAGAAAAAAAATGGAGGACAGAAGTGGTCAAGACTAGAGAGACAGCTTAGGGGTCTAATGTACAGGGTAGGCCTCTCCATGGGAAGAAAGGCTCAGGAGACGTGAACTTCATCTGAACAGTTATAGCTCTTGTTTCTGGTGAGTAAAGCACAGGTAGGCTGACTTAATTCAGATTGGTCCCCATTCCTTCCTAACTGCAGTAGCTCTTGAAGTTTCTGAACCACAACTCTCTTTTTGTTTTTCTTAGATATTATTTTCTTTGAAGAGTTTTTGCTATAGGGCACATGCACACACCAAAAAGACAGAGAGAAAGAAAACGAGAAATCACCCCCAAGAGAGGATATTCATGCCACAATGCATTCTCCTCTCGGGATCTCGGGCACGCATGCACACGTGACCAGCGTGAGTTAAGCTACAGGTTGCGATTGACTACATGGGATTCCAGTTACATAGTCATTATGTCAAGAGCTGGTCTCTACAGCTCTCTTGACCTATGAGACACTGCCCACATCAGTAGCACTGTCATGAAAGTTAAATAAGCCTACTTCAAGAGATGGAGCTTGCCATACTGCCTAGGGACCCAAAAATTAGCAGCAAAGGTGTTATTATGGGGCTCCCTGTCCCCATGCTAGAGAAACTCCTAGCACTTTACACCTGTCCTGATATCTTAGCCCCCTGCTGGGCTCCCTTCTCCTGACAGTCATGGTCTAGGGCAGGGTTCCTCAGCCTCAGTAATGTGGACACTGTCTTGGAGAATGTCCTGTGATTCCTAGCATGTTTATATGCATCACTGGCCTCCACCCATGAGAAAGCTGATTTCATGTCATGGCCAGGACTGTAGTGATGCCAGGCCCATGGTCCCAGGCCCTGAACTGGAGGTGTGCTCCCCACTGACCCCTTTTGGCTTTAATCCTCCCTAGCTGTCCCTGAGTAGCACCCTCTCCCTCTAGCAGTGACAACCAAGAATATCTCCAGACGTTGCCAAATGTCACCTGTGGATAGGAGGTGCAAAATCAGCCCTGATTGAGAACCGCTGGCACAGGACTTGGTCTAGAACAGCCTTAACAGTAGGAATAGCCACCAAGGATAAACAGTCCTTCTGAATGTTTCTCAAACAACAGCAGGACTTTGCAGAAAATGAAATTTCTAATTAGAACTTTCTAAAAGAAAAAGTCTCCAAATTTTTCAACCCAAAACCTTAGTAAAACTCAATAACTTGTACTTGATTTTTTAGACTTGATAGAATGTGCAGTCACCATAGCAAATATTTCTGTGCAGTCTCTTCAGGGACAGCTAGGGAGGATTAAAGCCAAAAGGGGTCAGTGGGGAGCACACCTCCAGTTCACGGCCTGGGACCATGGGCCTGGCATCACTATAGTCCTGGCCATGACATGAAATCAGGTTAATGAGATCTCATGAGAGTTACTCTGTCTGCAGATGGCGCCTTAAAAAAAATGCCCTGCAGTCCTGTGGCAAGAGCAGTTGTGAGTGGGGGCCGCCGGACTGCCCTGCTGGTCGTGGTCAACCCCGGGTCACCCTCGGACTGCTCCCCGCCCCACTTCTCGCACACCGGCTTGCTCCCTCAAGCGGTCCTGCAGGTCCCATGAGTGCCCTTCTTGGACTCCCAGCAAGATCGCGGTTGCTTCACGTCATGAACACCGCCACCTCACGGACTCCATCCTGAGCCAGGGATCATCCTTCGACCCGCCGGTTCCATAGCTCGCCTGCTCAGGAATCGCGCAGCACAAACCTTCCACGGTCCCCAGTCCACCCAGTACTGAGAGGGGTGCTGCAGCCCACGCCGACACACCTCCACGCAGACCACGCCCCACGCTCGCTGATTGGCGGGCACACCGCACTACGGCCGGAGCAAGGAGACCTGGGAGCCAGCGGGCGGGTCTGGGCACTGAACTGGGCGAACTGGAGTCCTATTGGCCAGCACCGCCAGTAGGGAACAGACGCCATAGGCTCCGCCCCGGGGCAGGTTTCCAAGGGCCACGCTCCTAAACCCCAGCCAATCCTGGAACACTGAGCACCACCAGCACCATGGCAACGCTTTGTTGAGACAGAGTTATTCACTTGGACCGGCACTTACTCCTTTCTGGGCTACAGTGCTAAGAGATGGTGGATCCATAGCTAGGAGGACCACAACGGAGGCAGTTGATCTCAGCGGGTCTTGCTCACAGGTGAGTCCCTTGCCAGGCGGGTTTGTAAGATCGGGAGGCAACAGTGATGGCCTTTTGGAGCTGGGTGGCCACAAGCCAGTTGGATGGACGCTCCTGAGACCTGCATCCTGGCTCTTGCTGGAGCCTGGGCCTTTTGGGAGCGGGCTTGGTGAGGAATTGGTCCTGAGCGGTACCACCAAGCCAGGCTGGCAGATGCCTTTTCCCCCACTTTAGGTCCAGCAGTGACCTCAGTCCCTCAGCCCTGTGCCTTTTTTTTTTTTTTTTTGAGAGCTTTTCCCTGTAGGGGGGGGGGCCCT
>NW_006160112.1:188738-204566 GCF_000334495.1 Tupaia belangeri chinensis | reverse complement strand
CCCCCCCCCAGGAGGGATGGTCACGCCGCAATCCCTTCTGCTCCATTCTCCTCTGGGGATCTTGGGCACACTCGCACACGTTCCCGGCGTGAGTTCTAACACCGGGTCCAGGACGCGAACTGCAGTCGACTACATGGGAATCCAGCGACATAGCCATTATGCTAACTGCTAGTTCCCAGCCCTGTGCCTTTTTAAAAAGAGGTTGTTGCTATAGGGCGCGTGTGCTGGCCAGATAGCAGAGAGAGGCAGAGTCAGAAAGCAAGAAATCGCCCCTCAGGAGGGATGGTCATGCCGCAATGCCTTCTCCTCCATTCTCTTGGGATCTTGGGCATGCACGCACACACAGCCAGCATGAGTTTAAGCCACTGGGTCAAGACTTGATGTGTGGTCAACTACATGGGCATCCAGTGACATAGCTATTGTGCCAACTGTTGGTCCCAGCCCTGTGCCTTTTTTTTTTTTTTTTTGTAGAGGATTTTGCTATAGAGCGTGTGTGCTCGCCAGAAAGACAGTGAGAGATAGAGAGACAGCGAGAAATCACCCCCCCCTGGGGGGGGGGATGGCCACACTGCAATCCATTCTCCTCCATTCTCCTCTCAGGATCTTGGGCATGCACGCACACACTCCTGGTGTGAGTTTTAAGCCACCGTGTTGACTACACGGGAGTCTAGCCACATAGCTATAACACTAACTGCTGGTCCTGCCCTGTGCCTTTTGAGACCAGAAAGTCACAGCTTCTTAGCTTTAGTCAGTTTGGGTGACTTTTAATTTTTTTCTTCAGTAAAAAGCCTGGAAAGACATGTATTTGAATGAAGTGCAGATGTTTCTGTGCCTCAGTGGGAGAGGGCACCAACAGCTCCTGCACCTCCTGCTTGCAGGCCTGCCCCGGGCCCCAGACCTGCCTGGGAGTCTCTTGGCAGTTTGAGCTGTCCTTAATGGGTTCCTTGGCCTTCCTCCCATCCACTCTTCTTTGTCTCTGCTCTCTGTGGAGGTCACTGGATCTACCCACCCATTCTCCTATCAAGGCCTCTACTGCCCTTCAGCTTCCCTCAGATAGCGTTCCTGCAGTGTGGTAAACAGTGTGACTGTGCTAAAATGGTCACATGTGGTGGGTAAGGGTTCCTGGGCTGTGTGTCCTGCTAACTCTTGATGTGTTTGGGGAAGAGGTCACAGTCCCTCTCAGTTTGCTCCCTTCTGGCCACTCTCTCCCTACCAGTCAAGCTGTTTCACCTGTCAAGAGTTCCTGATCAGCCTGCACTTGGTCTAGAGGAGACCTGTGGGCACTGCTGGAAGTTAGCTGAGCCGTTGACTATCCAGTAGACACCCTGAAAGCTTTAAGATTTGGGGTATTTAGTTGGTTGTGTGGAAAGGTCTCAGGCTGCTTGTGAGAATAACACAAGTGTGTGATACCTGACTTTTTATGTTCATAACTTACCAGAGAGCCAGGGTGTATAACCTAGGACCTGTAGGGATTCTTCATCATACTCATGTTAGAAGGTTAAGACAGTCAGTCCAGTCCTGTGGGGATGGGGGAGTGGTAGCCTGCAGGGAACTGGGCCCAGACTAGGCCAGACTGGAGGAACTATGTAGCTTTTCTCGACTCTGGGCATTTCTAAGGGTCAGTGTTCTCTTCCATATTGACATCCCAAACACCATGTCTGGGTGGGTCAATTCTCACAGCTGCCTTCTCAGATCATCTTGATCCTTTTCTCTCTCAAACACGGGGTCTGGGTGATGGTGGTTTGAGGTCACTGAATTGAAAAAACTGCCTGTGTGTGAAATCACTCCCATTTGCAGTAATAAAGGTCAGCATTTTTCATACTGAGTATAATACTGGATTAACAATTGCTTAGGACTTAAAGGAGCAGTGTACAGTGACTTGGAACAAGTATGTTATCATGGAACATAGCTTGTAGTTCAGAACACTTAATGAGATGTCTGGGAGGCAGTGTCTAAAGTGCCTATAGAACATGTGGATGAGAGAGAGTTGGAGGAGAACCCTCCACAGGATTTGTCATGCCTAGACTCCCTTACTCTAGTCCTCCAGGCTGGCAAGATCCCAGGCACTTACATGCTTGATGTGTTTTCAGGTCTACTGAACCGGAGACCCAAACGGCATTGGCATGTGGCTTCCAGCTCCCTATTGGGCCACAGAGGATTGGTCAGGTTTTATATTTAAATTAGTGTGTTAGCCTCCCCATCCAACATGAAACTATTTATTTATTTTTCTTTATCATCAAGGTATAATTTAATACAGTGAAATGAACATATAGTAGTTGTATATTTTGTTCGGTGAATTTTGACAGATATATGTGTTTGCATAATCAAGGCACATGTGTAGATGTTGTACATTTCCATTGTACAACATGGATTTTCCTGCCATTTACTAGCAGTTTCCCACCCCACCTGCAGCAATGTAATAATGCCAAGGATAAAACCAATTCAGTTTCTCTTGTCCTCTCAGCAATCCCCACAGAACTTCTGTGATCAAGTGTATGAGACCTTTCCTACAAGGAAGCAGTTAGTTCTGCAACAATACCAACTCACTGTCCTCTGACTGTTCAGTTCTGACAGGATTTACTTGGAGATTGTGCTGGATTCTACAGGTTGAGGGGTCAGTCTCTAACTTTCACTTCCCAATATTCTGACTTCATGGCCTGGCTGTTAAGTATACCAGATGCAATTTGGCTGACCATGCAGTTTAAATTCCATCAGATGACTTAAATGTATATTCTCCAAGTCTCCGAACATTAGAGAAACAGAGGAAAAGAAATTGTGCTATGACCAAGGCTTATTGGAGGTTGCTTTCTCCCTTCCTTCTGACCCTTTCTATGAGACTTATTTTCTTTTCCTTTTTTTTTTTTTTTTGAGAGGTTTTTCACTATAGGGCACGTGCGTTCGCCAGACAGAGAGACAGAGAGACAGAAAGCGAGAAATCCCCCCCCCCCCAATAGGGAATGGCCATGCCGCAATCCCTTCTCCTCCATTCTCCTCTTGGGATCTTGGGCATGCACGCACACGTGTCCGGCGTGGGTTTTAAGCCACCGGGTCCGGGATGCGAACCGCAGTGGACTATGTGGGAGTCCAGCGATATAGCCATTATGCTAACTGCTGGTTCCCTATGAGACCTATTTTCTGAGCACATACCCCTTTGGCAAGTTTAAAAGAAAATTAAAGATTGTTGGGCCGAGCAGGTGGCATAGTGCTTAAGGAGCTGGACTCCCACATGGCTGACTGTGGTTCAAGCTGTGGACCTAGTGGCTTTAAACAATGTCGAGCATGTGTGTGTGTGTGTGTGTGTGTGTGTGTGTGTGTGTGCATGTGTGTGCGCACCCAAGGAGACATGGAGGAGAAGGAGATTGCAGCATAGTCATAACCCCTGGGGGTTGATTTCTTAGTTTTCCTCTAACTGTCTTTGTCATTTTCTCATGTGTACACACACTATGGAAAAAACCTAAAAGAAACAAAACAAAAATTAAAGACTGCCCATCCAGGGTTCAGATAGCAGGTGTATGGCCCAGATGGTTTTTGCCTAGTTCCTGACCCATCAGCTATAAAGAGGGGTTCCAAAATACTTCTCTTGGAATTGGGTCAATTAATTTGATGGAGTGACTTACAGAACCCAGGGAGATTCTTTTCTCTACTGGTTGATTATAAAGGATATTAGAAAGTATATAGACAAGTACCAGATGAAGAGATTCATACAGTGCCAGCCTGAAAAGGCAGACTGTGGCAGAGTTAGTAAAGCAAAAAACTGATTTGGTTGAAAATTAGGACAATCACCCAGGCTCCATAAAGTCCAAGTTGCCCCTAGTTATATGTGTTGAGATCTTACTAAGTCAGCTTGGATAAGCCAAGGTAATCTCTCCACCTCAAGAACCTTACTTGAATGACCAGCAGCTGGCATAATGGCTATGTCACAGGACTCTCATGTAGTCAACCAGTGACTTAAACTCATGCTGGGCACGTGTGCATACATGCCCAAGATCCCAAGAGGTGAATGTAGAAGGGATTGTGGCGTGGCCATCCCCCCACAAGGGGGTGATTTCTCACTTTCTGTCTCTCTGTTTCTCTCTGTCTTTCTGGCAAGCACACACACATATAGCAAAAACCTCTCAGAAAACAAACAAACAAACAAACAACAACAACAACAAAAAAAAAAACCTTACTAGAATCACCCTCCTAAATTCTTTTCTGCCATGTAAGGTGACATGTTCACAGATACTGGGCCATTAAATATGGTCACCTTTGAGGGACCATTATTCTCTTGACCACAGGAACAAATAGGCTCAATAGACAGACGAAAAAAAAATTTAATCTCTGTTCTAGAAAGTATATTTTAAGCACCTAATGGTACCCAGTGGACATTAAGTTAAAATACAGGGTTAACTGGTGGTGTGGTCAATAAGGTGACTGGATTCCACATGGCCAACTGTATGGTTCACATCCTGGGCCTGGTGGCTTCTAAAATGAACCCAGCATGTCTGCGTGAGTGCCCAGAATACCAGGAGGAGAATGGAGGATAAAGGATTGTGGTATGGCCATTTCTCCTGATAGGTGCTTTCTCACTTCTCCTCTTCCTCAGTCTCTCCCCAGCAAGTATGTACATCCTATAGCAAAAGTTAAAATGCAAACTAACAAAAGTGTTATACAATAAAACTTTGAGGAAATGTTAGAAAAAATATACAATAGACTTAGAGAAAATGTTAGAAAAAAAATTATAATACTCATAGTGACACAACCAAATGAGATGCAAGAAAAAGAGACAACAAACTCCAGGAGATATAGAAATGCTTCCACAAGTTTAAGGAGCAGATAGGCACCATTAAAAAAAAAGAATAAAATAGAACAGTTCAAAATGAAGGCCATAATATAGGAAATGAAAGCCTCCCTTGAAAGTATTGACAGTATATTAGATCATCCAGAAGACTGACTCTCAGATCTAGAAAACAAAGTCTTTGATTTAGACAAAGCCACCAAAAAGGATGAAAAAAATTAACCAGGAAAAAACTGAGGGTAATGTACAGGACATACCAGATACCATGAAATGCCCAAACAGCCAAAAAATTGGTATCCCAGAGTGATGAATATTATAAGGGCACCAAAATCTTTCTAATGAAATAATTGCAGAAAATGTTCTAAACCTAGAGAAACATTATACTATCCAGACAAAATAAATATGAAGAACCCCAAATAGAATCAACATAGAAGATCCTCCCACAGCACATTATAAACAGAATGGTCAAAATCACAGATAAGATTCTAAAAAATGATGAGATAAATATCTAGTTACTTACAAAGGTTATCCCATTTAGGTTAACATCAGGTCTCTCAACAGAAAAATTGCAAGGAAGGAAAGAATATATTCAACACGCCAAAAGAAAAACGATTTCAACCAAGAATACTATACTTGGCAAGATTATTTTTCAAGTGGAAAAATAAAAGATAACATTTTCAGAGAAACAAAATCTGAAATAATTTAACAACATTAGACCAGCTCTTCAAAAACTTCTGAAGGGATTAATATACAAGGAAAACTGCTGTGATTAGGGGTGGTAAACAGTGTGACTGTGCTAAAATGGTCACATGTGGTGGGTAAGGGTTCCTGGGCTGTGTGTCCTGCTAACTCTTGATGTGTTTGGGGAAGAGGTCACAGTCCCTCTCAGTTTGCTCCCTTCTGGCCACTCTCTCCCTACCAGTCAAGCTGTTTCACCTGTCAAGAGTTCCTGATCAGCCTGCACTTGGTCTAGAGGAGACCTGTGGGCACTGCTGGAAGTTAGCTGAGCCGTTGACTATCCAGTAGACACCCTGAAAGCTTTAAGATTTGGGGTATTTAGTTGGTTGTGTGGAAAGGTCTCAGGCTGCTTGTGAGAATAACACAAGTGTGTGATACCTGACTTTTTATGTTCATAACTTACCAGAGAGCCAGGGTGTATAACCTAGGACCTGTAGGGATTCTTCATCATACTCATGTTAGAAGGTTAAGACAGTCAGTCCAGTCCTGTGGGGATGGGGGAGTGGTAGCCTGCAGGGAACTGGGCCCAGACTAGGCCAGACTGGAGGAACTATGTAGCTTTTCTCGACTCTGGGCATTTCTAAGGGTCAGTGTTCTCTTCCATATTGACATCCCAAACACCATGTCTGGGTGGGTCAATTCTCACAGCTGCCTTCTCAGATCATCTTGATCCTTTTCTCTCTCAAACACGGGGTCTGGGTGATGGTGGTTTGAGGTCACTGAATTGAAAAAACTGCCTGTGTGTGAAATCACTCCCATTTGCAGTAATAAAGGTCAGCATTTTTCATACTGAGTATAATACTGGATTAACAATTGCTTAGGACTTAAAGGAGCAGTGTACAGTGACTTGGAACAAGTATGTTATCATGGAACATAGCTTGTAGTTCAGAACACTTAATGAGATGTCTGGGAGGCAGTGTCTAAAGTGCCTATAGAACATGTGGATGAGAGAGAGTTGGAGGAGAACCCTCCACAGGATTTGTCATGCCTAGACTCCCTTACTCTAGTCCTCCAGGCTGGCAAGATCCCAGGCACTTACATGCTTGATGTGTTTTCAGGTCTACTGAACCGGAGACCCAAACGGCATTGGCATGTGGCTTCCAGCTCCCTATTGGGCCACAGAGGATTGGTCAGGTTTTATATTTAAATTAGTGTGTTAGCCTCCCCATCCAACATGAAACTATTTATTTATTTTTCTTTATCATCAAGGTATAATTTAATACAGTGAAATGAACATATAGTAGTTGTATATTTTGTTCGGTGAATTTTGACAGATATATGTGTTTGCATAATCAAGGCACATGTGTAGATGTTGTACATTTCCATTGTACAACATGGATTTTCCTGCCATTTACTAGCAGTTTCCCACCCCACCTGCAGCAATGTAATAATGCCAAGGATAAAACCAATTCAGTTTCTCTTGTCCTCTCAGCAATCCCCACAGAACTTCTGTGATCAAGTGTATGAGACCTTTCCTACAAGGAAGCAGTTAGTTCTGCAACAATACCAACTCACTGTCCTCTGACTGTTCAGTTCTGACAGGATTTACTTGGAGATTGTGCTGGATTCTACAGGTTGAGGGGTCAGTCTCTAACTTTCACTTCCCAATATTCTGACTTCATGGCCTGGCTGTTAAGTATACCAGATGCAATTTGGCTGACCATGCAGTTTAAATTCCATCAGATGACTTAAATGTATATTCTCCAAGTCTCCGAACATTAGAGAAACAGAGGAAAAGAAATTGTGCTATGACCAAGGCTTATTGGAGGTTGCTTTCTCCCTTCCTTCTGACCCTTTCTATGAGACTTATTTTCTTTTCCTTTTTTTTTTTTTTTTGAGAGGTTTTTCACTATAGGGCACGTGCGTTCGCCAGACAGAGAGACAGAGAGACAGAAAGCGAGAAATCACCCCCCCCCCAATAGGGAATGGCAATGCTGCAATCACTTCTCCTCCATTCTCCTCTTGGGATCTTGGGCATGCACGCACACGTGTCCGGCGTGGGTTTTAAGCCACCGGGTCCGGGATGCGAACCGCAGTGGACTATGTGGGAGTCCAGCGATATAGCCATTATGCTAACTGCTGGTTCCCTATGAGACCTATTTTCTGAGCACATACCCCTTTGGCAAGTTTAAAAGAAAATTAAAGATTGTTGGGCCGAGCAGGTGGCATAGTGCTTAAGGAGCTGGACTCCCACATGGCTGACTGTGGTTCAAGCTGTGGACCTAGTGGCTTTAAACAATGTCGAGCATGTGTGTGTGCGTGTGTGTGTGTGTGTGTGTGTGTGTGCATGTGTGTGCGCACCCAAGGAGACATGGAGGAGAAGGAGATTGCAGCATAGTCATAACCCCTGGGGGTTGATTTCTTAGTTTTCCTCTAACTGTCTTTGTCATTTTCTCATGTGTACACACACTATGGAAAAAACCTAAAAGAAACAAAACAAAAATTAAAGACTGCCCATCCAGGGTTCAGATAGCAGGTGTATGGCCCAGATGGTTTTTGCCTAGTTCCTGACCCATCAGCTATAAAGAGGGGTTCCAAAATACTTCTCTTGGAATTGGGTCAATTAATTTGATGGAGTGACTTACAGAACCCAGGGAGATTCTTTTCTCTACTGGTTGATTATAAAGGATATTAGAAAGTATATAGACAAGTACCAGATGAAGAGATTCATACAGTGCCAGCCTGAAAAGGCAGACTGTGGCAGAGTTAGTAAAGCAAAAAACTGATTTGGTTGAAAATTAGGACAATCACCCAGGCTCCATAAAGTCCAAGTTGCCCCTAGTTATATGTGTTGAGATCTTACTAAGTCAGCTTGGATAAGCCAAGGTAATCTCTCCACCTCAAGAACCTTACTTGAATGACCAGCAGCTGGCATAATGGCTATGTCACAGGACTCTCATGTAGTCAACCAGTGACTTAAACTCATGCTGGGCACGTGTGCATACATGCCCAAGATCCCAAGAGGTGAATGTAGAAGGGATTGTGGCGTGGCCATCCCCCCACAAGGGGGTGATTTCTCACTTTCTGTCTCTCTGTTTCTCTCTGTCTTTCTGGCAAGCACACACACATATAGCAAAAACCTCTCAGAAAACAAACAAACAAACAAACAACAACAACAACAAAAAAAAAAACCTTACTAGAATCACCCTCCTAAATTCTTTTCTGCCATGTAAGGTGACATGTTCACAGATACTGGGCCATTAAATATGGTCACCTTTGAGGGACCATTATTCTCTTGACCACAGGAACAAATAGGCTCAATAGACAGACGAAAAAAAAATTTAATCTCTGTTCTAGAAAGTATATTTTAAGCACCTAATGGTACCCAGTGGACATTAAGTTAAAATACAGGGTTAACTGGTGGTGTGGTCAATAAGGTGACTGGATTCCACATGGCCAACTGTATGGTTCACATCCTGGGCCTGGTGGCTTCTAAAATGAACCCAGCATGTCTGCGTGAGTGCCCAGAATACCAGGAGGAGAATGGAGGATAAAGGATTGTGGTATGGCCATTTCTCCTGATAGGTGCTTTCTCACTTCTCCTCTTCCTCAGTCTCTCCCCAGCAAGTATGTACATCCTATAGCAAAAGTTAAAATGCAAACTAACAAAAGTGTTATACAATAAAACTTTGAGGAAATGTTAGAAAAAATATACAATAGACTTAGAGAAAATGTTAGAAAAAAAATTATAATACTCATAGTGACACAACCAAATGAGATGCAAGAAAAAGAGACAACAAACTCCAGCAGATAAGGAAATCCTTCCACAAGCTTAAGGAGGAGATAGACAACATAAAAAAAAAAAAAGAATAATATAGAACAGTTCGAAATGAAGGCTGTGATACAGGAAATGAAAACCTCCCTTGAAAGTATTAACAGCAGATTAGATCATCCAGAAGATTGACTCTCAGGTCTAGAAAACAAAGTCTTTGATTTATGCAAAGACACCAGAAAGGATGAAAAAGTAACCAGAAAAAAAATTGAGAATAACATACAGGACATACTAGATACCATTAAATGTCCAAACTTCCAAATAATTGGTATCCCAGAGGTTATGAATCTACTAAGGGCATCACAAAATCTATTCCATGAAATACTTGAAGAAAATGTTCCAAATCTAGAGAAACATACAACTATCCATACACAATAAATATGAACGATCCCAAATAGAATTGACATAGAAGATCCTCCCCCAGCACATTGTAGACAGAATGATCAAAATCACAGAAGAGACAAGATTCTAAAAATGATGAGAGAAATGTTAAGTTACTCACAATGGTTATTCTATTTAGGTCTCTCAACAGAAAAAAATGCAAGGAAGGAAATAATTGGAAGTTATATTCAACGCGTTGAAAAAAAAAAATTCAACCAAGAATACTATACCCGGTGAGATTTTCTTAAAGTAGAAAGAAAAGATAAAAACATCTCAGAGAAACAAAACCTGAAAAAGTTCAACATTAGACCAGCTCTTCAAAAACTACTAAAGGGAGTACTATATCAGAAAAACTATAAAGAGATAGAGAAAAATAAAGAACAGCAAAAACATACAAAGAAACAAAAACAAGAAAATGGATAACAACATGACAGGGACAATTTTGCAAATAGCGACTATAATGTTAAATGATAACTGATTAAATTCTCTAATCAAAACACTCGGACAGGCTGGGGAAAAAAAAAGAAAAAGAAAAATGTTCTATTTGCTGCCTACAAGAAATGCACCTCATGGATAAAACACACAAGATTAAAAGTGAAAGGCAGGAAAGATAATTCCTGCTAATGGAAATCAAAATAATTCTAAAATTGCAATACTGGTATCAGACAAAATAGACCTTAAGACAGAAATCGTAGGAAGAGATAACACTACATTGTACAAAAATTGCAAATTCAAGAAGATATAACAGTTAAAAATATCTATGGGCCCAACATTGGGAGCAACCATACATGTGGAAAAAAGACTGCTAGATCAAAAAAGAGAGAAAGATCGCAACACACTAATCTTTGGGAATCTCAATACCCAACTAGCATCTTTGGGCAGATCATCTAGACAAAAAATGAGCAGCGATACCACATCTAAATGACATCATAAATGGACTTGAAAGATGTCTATATAACTTGCCACCCAAAGACAAAACAATATTCATTTTCTCACCCCACATAAAACTTTTTCGAAGACTGACCACATAATAGGGCATGAAACAAGCATTTACAAATTCAAAAGCATAAAAACTATATATAGCATCTTTTCTGACCATGACGTAATTAAACGACAATAATTTCAGAAAATCCCTTGAAAATTCACAGACATATGGAAACTAAACTGCCAATTCCTGAATGACTTCACAACCACTGAAGAAACTCAGACTGAAAACAAAAGATTCATTGAATCCAGTGATACAAGATACCCGTACATGTTTACATGACCTATGGGACACAGTAAAAGCAATCATAAGAGGAAAATGAATAGCAATTAGGACACATAAAAAAATGAAAATGTGGAAAATAGACAACTAAATAACATGCCTCAGGGAAGTGGAAAAACAAACAAAAAACCTGAAAAATGCCAGGAGAAAAAAAAAAACCTAAGATTTGAGCAGAACAAAATGAAATAGAGGATAAGCAAATGATACAGAAGTTAAGTGAAACAAAAAGTTGGTTCTTTGAAAAGATAAACTAAATTGACACACCATCAGCTAGACTAATTGAGAAGAGAGGAGAAAAGAATCAGTTAAATCAAATCAGCAATGAAATAAGCAGTATTATAGCACACGTAAGAGAAATACAAAATCATTAGAAAGTAAATAGAGAGGCAAAGAATTTATGGGACAAAGAAATGGGTTAGAAATATTCACTTTGCAAGCTAAATAACGTGATTTAATGTATAAAAGAAATTAAAATTAAAAATTTTATAAAATAAAGAATATTTTGGATAAAAATGAGTAAGGAAAAGGAAGAAGAAGATGAGAAAGAGGAGGAAGACAAAGATGATGAAGATGATGATGAATAAGTTGCCTTTTTCATTGTCTATAAAGCATTTAATATCCTTGTACACAACTCCCTCCTTTCAAAGAAAAAAATAATAAAGATGTAAAGCTGTGTAAAAAAAAAAAAGTACTATGAGTGATTATATGCCTATTTGATGGCATACAATAGAACAATAACAAGCAATGAGATTGTATTGTGGAAGGTCGCATATTAGATCTTGCACATGAACAACTGTTTTGTCCATTTAGTTCCCTTACCCTAACATGGCTCTCTGCTTCTGTAAGCCTGCTTGCTCTTCCCATGAGAAAATAGCTCATGCTAGTCATATAGAAAACCATATCTGGGACGATATCATGTACCTGCTACTGTCTTTGCTAATTAGCCTGAAGCCCTTTGTTTAGCAATGTAACTGCTTGCATGGAAACCCCAATCCCCTTAGAAATAATTAACCTGCTTGATTCAGCTTCTGCATAGAAACTACTGGTAACTGACCCCCTTATAAAAAGACAACTTAAACTTTAGTCAGGGCTACAGTTCTGACTCTCAGTCCCCAAGCCTCAGGCTATAGTCACTGGCCAGCTAATAAAGACTCCCTTTAAACTAAATCTGGCTTTGGTGGTCGTTCATTTGGTGACACTCTACAACAGTATCAGTAATAAAGTCTCCCAACAAAGAAAAGCTCAGGTGCTGACGGCTTCAATTTTGAATTCTACAAACAATCATATCTTTACAGTGGACAACATTTCTTTTTCTAGCACAAATAATATGTGTCAGGCAAGCCAAAGATATTATTCTATAACTTATCAGCAAAAAGCTTCTCTTCTTTTTTTGTCAGTTAAGCATACTTTTACTTTCCCTTTCCCTTCTCTCTCTTCCATACTAAAGTTTTTTTTTCCCATGTTTTATTGATTCATAAAATACTTTAAACTAAACATATGGACAAAGCTATAATCCAGTAACAAGTGCACTTTTTTCTGAAATGTTTTTAATTAATTAATTTACATTCATTCCCTGAGCATCATCACAGCATGCAAAATGTGATATCCCATCCAGAATATACTGATATACTGCATAATCATACATGTTAACATCAATAATTTTTTATTTCTAATTTCATGTATTACCCTTATTTCTTTTTTGTTTTAATTTTTATTTCATTTTCTTTTATACAATCACATTATTTAACTTAAAAAGTGAATAATTTGCCATGTGAACATTTCTTCCTAGTCCAGTTGATAAAACTATAGAATATTTTCAACAGATATTGCCACATTTCTTTGTCCATTAATGCTTTGCCTCCCCATTTTTCTTCTAAATGTCCTTCCTCAGACCCTTCTCTTTCATACACACTATATCTGGTATTTACACCCATTTACTGTGTTACTAAATCCTTTAGTCAATCAGTTTTAGTCATAGTATGCAGACACTTGGTATATATTAAGTGGGGACATACAATACCTCTCCTAACACTATTAAGTCTTCCAATCAATGAACACAAAACATCATCATTTATTTAGCTCAGTTTTCATTTCTTTCAATGATGTTTTATTATTTTCTGTGTACAAGTTTTAATTTTCTTCTGTTAAATTTCATATTTGATATTTTACCATTTTGATACCATAAAATAAAAATTTTAAAAATATTGTCCATTCCTAATGATTTTGTATACTGAACTTGTACCCTGAAATTTTGCTAAATTCATTTATCAGTTTTTCTATGTGTATATGTGTTTGAGTATTCTTTAGGATTTCTTAAACATGATTGTGTCATCAGCAAATAGAGTTTGAATTTTTTTCCAACTTAAATGCCAACTATTTTTAACAATATTTAAATAACAATAAATAATCTTTATATTTAGTTGTGTAATGACCATTTGGATCTTCTTCCATATCTTTGTAGATCCTTATTTCCACCCATCACATCCTTCTGTTTAAAGGATTTCCTTTAACACTTCTTGTTATGTAGATTTTGCCTCTGTTGGACTCTCAGCTTTTGTACATCTTAGATCTGAAGTTTTATTTTACTTTCACTTTTGAAAAATATTTTCTCTGAATAAAGAACTCTAGCTCTATAACTTTGTTCTTCCAATATTACAAAAATACTATTCAACTGTCTTCTTCGCTCTATTGTTTCCAAAAGAAATTTGCAGTCATTCTTATCTGTATTCCTCTGTATAATAGAGGGTGTATTTTTCCCACTCTGGCTATGTTTCACATTTTCTCATTATCACTAGTGTTGAACAATTATCTATAGTGTTCAGTGATGTACTATTTCTTATGTTTTTCATTTTTGGGTTTCATCAATCCTCTTGGAGTTGAGAGTTTTTCATTTTCATCAGATCTAATCTTATTTCAGGGGGCAACACCCAAATGCAGTAAGGCCTGGAATGGCTAAGAGCAGAAGTGTGGTCCTAGACTGGGTTTGAATCTTGGTTCAGTCACTGATAAGTCCCATGGCCTTTGGAAAATTGCTTCTGTCCCCTATGCCTCTGTTCCTTCACCTTCAGAGATGGAGGGGAGTGCAGGCACCCTGCGCTCTGGGCAGAGACTGCAGAGGTCAGCTGAGGTTCTGCCAGCACGTATTAGCAACTTGGTAGGTAATTTCTGAGCACGGGTCACTGAGGGTGGAGGAGCTGGATGGTCTTCAGGTCTGTGGGGGGACCTGAAATCTGCCGTCTGCCTGGGGCAGGGGTGGATGGGAGGTGGCCCATGGGGCAGCACTGGCCCACTGCTGCCAGGTGCCTATTACCCTTATTTCTTACCCTCTGCCATTTCCCACCTTCCTCCCACATTATCTCAGGTGTCTACGGCTGTTTTCCATTATTTTCCCCCATATTTTATTTATTTCCATACTTTATTTCCTATTTTAATATTTATTTAATTTTATTTATTCATTCCTTTATTTTTAATTGACCAGAGAGAGACATAGAGAGATAGAGAGAAAAAAAATGAGAAAGCAAACCATCAGGTTTGGGACTCGAACCATGGTCAGCCATGTGGGAGCATCCAGTGCCTTAGCCACCATGCCACCTGCTGGTCCCAGCAAAATTTCTTAAATAATCTAACTACGTTCAATAGCAAGTTCAGCTAGTATATACATATGTGTGAATACATGTCTGACTTTCAGCATGAAACTCTTGAGTAGAATGAATATTCTATAAGGTAGCACCTGGCTGATGCTATATAGCTTACTATGGTTATTAAATAAGGTATTTTAAATTTTTTTTTAATTTAAAGAAAAGCAGTTTTAGCTTTAATTAATCAAAGAAATGCTAAAGAGCTTTGCTTAAAACTTAAAGCCAGGAAGCAAGTTAGGATTCTGTTCAAATGGTAAGTACATGAACCTACTGGCAGCTCAAGACTGAACAAAAATTCTTAAAACTTGAAAACAAAACCTAAAATAAAATCAGTAATGTTTTATTCAAAAGTCATAAAATTCTATTTCACCAGTTCAGTCTCATGTACTTAATCTATCTTCTGTTGTGGTTTGATCTACCCGATTACATTCTGGGATATAATATTCAATTCCAGACATGTCCCTATGATTAAGTTGCCATTTTCTTAGTTTTTGTACTCTCATTTCTGTGTGTCTGTATTTAATTTTCCTGGTATAGCATTCCCTTGAAAACTTCTTGGAGATCTGGTTAGTAAATTCTTTCAGGTTTTGTTTATCTGAGAATGTTTTTGTCTTTTCTTCCCATATGAAGGATAATCTTGCCAAGTACAGTGTTCTGAATTGAAATTGCTTTTCCTTTAACACTTTGAATATATTTTCCCATTCTTTCATCATTTGCATTTTTTCCAATGAGAGGAGACAAAGATAAATGGAGATAATGAGGCAGAGGTAGCCCTACCCACTAGAAGTTAATATGAGATAAGAAATATTAACAGGGGCCGGGGGCTTCCGCCCCTGCGCAGCTGCGCACCGGGAACGGCCTGGCCCCCCTCCAGGGGGCCCCGCGCCCGCGGCTGGGGGCTTCCGCCCCTGTGCAGCCACACTCCAGGAATGGCCTGGCCCCCCTCCGGGGGCCCCGCGGCCGGGGGCTTCCACCCCTGTGCAGCCGTGCACTGGGAACGGCCTGGCCCCCCTCCAGGGGCCCCGCGGCCGGGGGCTTATGCCCCTGAGCAGCCGCGCGCTGGGAATGGCCAGCCCCCCTCCAGGGGCCCGGCCTCCCTGGCCTCTCCAGCTGGAGATGGCCCAGAGGCCGAAAACCAGGTTGAAGAACTTGCAACTTGAGAAGATGATAGTTACCAGCCCTGCATTACCTCAGGGGAAAACAAGAACTACTCTGCCATTCTTAAGGAAGCCAGATACCCAAGGACAACTCACAC
>NW_006160112.1:187781-187997 GCF_000334495.1 Tupaia belangeri chinensis | reverse complement strand
AAAAAAATTATAATAAAAAATAAACTATAAAAAAAAGAGAGAAGAGGATAGAGAAAGATAGCAAGTGAACAATAGAGAGGATGTTAGTGAGAAACAGATATGGTTTATTATCTCTTGATGATGACGTGTATAGTATTCTCAACTGGACTGGTCTGGGAAGTATTTCATGATGGGGGAAGTCTTTTAACAAGCAAAATGAGAAATAGAGATTGACTG
>NW_006160112.1:170482-187320 GCF_000334495.1 Tupaia belangeri chinensis | reverse complement strand
AAAAAAAAAAAAAAAGAAGATTATGATGATAATATAAATAAAAAAGAAATATTAACAGAAAATCTTCATTTTTGGTCAAGGAAATCAGTATTTCAGAGCTGAAGTTCTGTATCCCGTATTATACATAGCTTTAAAGATGAGCTAGCACTCATTCAACCCAGACTATTTCTAAAGATCCAAAAGAAAAGAACCCTATGGGACCAGCAGTTAGTGTAATAGCTATGTCACTGAACTCCCATGTAATTGACCGCAGTTCAAGTCCTGGACCTGGAGGCTTAAACTCACTCCAGGTGCATGTGAGTTCATGCCCAAGATCCTGAGAGGAGAATGAAGGAGAAGGGATGTGGCATGGCCATCCTGCCTGGGGGCGGGGGTGGTGGTGATTTCTTGCTTTCTGTCTCTCTCTGTCTTTCTGGGGAACACATGTGCCCTATAGCAAAAACCTCTCAGAAAAAAAGAAATAAAGAATAAAGAATGAAACCTACCAAATTTATTTTACGAAGTCTCCACTACCTCATTCTCTAAACAGAAAGGGACTTTCAATAAAAGGAAAACTACAGACCAATATATCTGATGTATATTGATGCAAAAATATTGAACAAGATACTAGCAATTTCTATCTAACAACACATTATAAAGATTATAGACCACAACCAAGTAGGCTTTATTTCGGGGATACAAGTGTGGATCAACATAAACAAAACCATAAATGTAATACACTATAGTAAAAGAAAGAAAAATAAAACCATATGATCCTATCAATTTGTGCAGAAAAAATATTTGATAAAATACAATGTTTTTTAATGATTAAGTCTCTCAACACAATAATAACCATATATGAGAAACCCATAGCTACCATCATATTGAATGCAAAAACCTGAAAGCTTTTTCAGCTGAAACCTGAAAACTGGAATAAAAAACAGCTTCCCACTTCCTCCACTCTTCTTTAGTATAGTACTAGAAGACCTAGCCAATGAATTCAGACAAAAGAATACAAAGAAAAGCACTCAAACAGGGAAAGAAGAAGTGAAATCATCTCTATTTGGAGATTATGTGATTATATACATAGCAAACCCAAATGAATAATAATAGAAAAGAACCTCATAGAAGTGATAAATGACTACAGTAAAGGGGTAGGATGTCAAATGAATGTACAAAACTTATAGCTTTTCTATACATGAACAGTGAACATGCTGAGGTATAATTGAAGAAAGCAATCCCATCTACAATAGCTAGAAAAAGTATATGATACCTAAGAATAACTCTAGCCAAAGAAGGAAAAGACCTCTATAAGAAAAAAAAATGAAAAAAAATAAAAACAGGAAATTTAAAATGACAGAAAAAAGTGGAAAGACATCTCTTATTCCCAGATTGAGAGAATTAATATAATCAAATGGTCAGTTTTTACCCGAATTAATCTACAAATTTAATTCAATCCCAGTAAAATTACCAGAGATATTTAGAAAGAACAATCACAGAATTGTCTGGAATCATAAAAGATCTCATATTGCCACAGCAATAACGTGCAAGAAAGGTGGAGTACGTGGTATCATACTCCCTGGCCCCAAAATATATTACAAAGCAGTGATAATCACAGCATTAAGGTATTTGCACAAAAGTAGGCATGTAGATCAATTGGCGCTGGAAAACTGGGTATCTAACTTTAGAAAGATAAAACTGGATCCCTATCTTTTACTGCTAATACAAATCAACTCAAAATGAGTCAGTGATCTAAACCTAATTCTTTCAGCTATAAAACTGGTGGTGAATAACATTTGAGAAACTTTTGGAGACATCAGAGTAGGCCAAGACTTAAGATCGCCAAAGCATAGCCAATAATCCTCAAAATTAGACAAGTGGGATTTTATCAGGTTAAAAAGTATTTGCACAGCAAAACAAACAAACCAATGAACAAAAACCCAATAGTTAGATTGAATCTACAACCCATGTAATGGAAGAATTTATTTTCTAACTATGCCTCAACTAAAAGACTGATAGCCAGAATGTACAGGGAGTTCAAGTAGCTTACCTGGAAAAAAATGAGATAAAACAACAGAAAACCCTTATTAGAAGATGGACAAATTTGCAGAATAGACAACTCTCTAAGAAAGATATAAGAACAGCCTAAAAGCATGTGAAAAATTATTCAACATCTCTTATTATAAAGGATATGGAAATCAACACCACAATGATATACCATCTAACCTCAGTCAGAATGGATAATATTTTAAAAATAATTATAAGAGCTGGTGAGGTTGTTGTGAAAAGGGGCTTTCCTATACTGTTGGCAGGAATGTAAATAAACACAACCAATGTGGAATATGGAGATTCCTCAAAGACTTAAAAATAGAACTATTATATGATCTAGTAATTCTGCTACTGGGTATTTATGCAAAGGAGAGGAGTATACTCAATAAGAAAAACACGTGTACATCAATGTTTATTATGGCATTATTTGCAATTACTTAAACACAACTAACCCAAATGTGCTCAAACAGATGAATTGATTGAAAAAGTGTGGCACATATATACTATGGGATTCTACTCAGCCATAAAAAAGAGAGAGAGAGAGAGAGAGAGAGAGAGAGAGAGAGAGAGAGAGATCCTGGCATTTGATAGAAGTGGCCAGATATAGATTTTCTTCTAGTGAAGCAAACCAGGTTATGAAAGAGGCATTGTTTGTACTCATTCAATATATTTTATATGTCTGCACTCTATGGCAGAAACAGACTGAAAGGTATAGAAGTGTGGAGAACAACTGTGGATACTAGAGACAATGTATGAGGAGAGTGGGAAATGGGGAAAGTGAGAGGGAATCATGGGAAAAAGGAAAGAAGGAAACATTTAAGGGGCACAAATGGAAAATTATTGTTGATGTGTATGGTAATATTTTTGACTGGATTAATACATGGCATTGTGCTAGGAAAATTCCCTTTATATACTGTAATGATATACAGTGATTGAATGTATAAATAAATAAATAAGTGATATCTCTTGCAAAAGAAAAAAATAATCCTACATGGCCTTAGGTTTGGTGATTAGTTTTTAGATACAGTAGCAAAAGTCCATGAAAAAAAAAAAAAAAACAACTGATAAAATTTAAAATGTGTGCTCTGTAAAGGATGCGATTAAGATACAGTAGCAAAAGTCCATGAAAAAAAAACTGATAAAATTTAAAATGTGTACTCTGTAAATGATGCTATTAAGAGGACAAAAACAGAAACCACATGCTTCAACAGTGCAGTATTATTCAGTGCTGAAAGTCAAATGGCAGACCAGGATTTAGTTTCTGAATCAACTTGTACATTCAGGGTGGGCACTTATATGCCCATGATTGTCACTGGCTTGGAAGGTGGAAGGAAGGACCCTTTTGGGGGTGCTTGTCCTCTTTCAATAGATAATGTTAAAGAAGAAAATCAATAGAGTGGGAGAAAAGATTTGGAAAACACATCTAAAAGGGCTTTGATGCAAAATATACAAAATCTCTGAAACTCAATGAGAAGAAAAAAACAATTTAAAATCAATAGAGCTAACCAGGTTTCCTAGTGAAAGCCATATTCAATATGGCCAACAATAGTTTGAATCATGTCCCCTTGTGACTTGAAGCAAGCCATGCACATATGTATTCCCAAAATCCTGATAGGGTGGAAAAATGAAGATACTGCAGGATTGAGGTTACTTTCTCCTAGTTCCTTTTCCTCTTTGTCTCTGCCTGGAATGTCCACACTGTTCTGGCCATTAAAAAATAAATAAAGATGTGAATCAATACCTACAGAAACATTCACAGGGAAAATATACTGATGGATCTATTATATTCAACAATTATATTCAACAATATTTCTCACTAAGGGAAAGCAAATAAAACAATGAGATAGAGTTGTACATCTGTTGCAATTGCTAAAATCTAGAATAGAAATTGCAAAACCATCTCCTGATGGTGTTGTAATGCGTAATGGTACTGCCACTTGGGAAGAGTTTAGTATTTCCTTTTCAAAATTGAAGCATAGTCTTTTACAATTTGAACCAATGATCATACTCCTAAGTATAGTAACTCCTTTGAAAACCCAAGAGTGCAAGTCAAACAAAAACCAGCATGCAACTATGTACACACTCTCATTTTAATGGCCAAATGACTTTTGAAATCAGAAAAATCTTCAACAGATGATTAACCAAGCTGGGATACATCCTCATAATGGAATACTATTCAGTGAGTGAAAAGAATGACCTGGGAATTCACACAAAGATATATCTAAGTATTACATGCATATTTCTAAGTGAAAGAAGCAGTATAAAGAGGCTACTTTTTGTATGATTCCATTTATATGACTTTATGGAAAACAGAAAAATGTAGAGATGGCAAAAAGATCTGTGATGGACAGTGGTTTATAAAAGTAGCATGGATGAGTGTAAGAGGGGTAGTGATGGAAGGTCAGGTCAGATATCCCTTCCTATGGCTGATGAGATTATGCTGTGCATGTGTGAAAAAGCCATAGTGTATACAGAACCAGCATGAACAAAAGGCAAATTCTCTGATGAGTTAATAAGGGTTTTCTTGCATTAGATGGTGGAAACATCTCAAGACTCATTCTGAGGGAGGTAGTTTATGTATGGGAAAATATATAAACTTTACTATTTTAATCTTTTTTTTTACTTTGTTCTTATGTGTATTTTCTTTTTTAAATTAAATTTATTTATTTACATTCATTCCTTATACATCATTACAACAGAGTTTTCCCATCCAGAATACACTGTATATTGGCTCAATCAAGCACATCAACATATGAGTTATTGTCAACCAATAATTTTCTATTTCTTGTTTCCCGTATATTTTGTTATTTTTTCCATCCTTGATTCCCTATATCTCACCCTCTGTCGTGTCTCACCTTCCTCCCACACTGCCTCTGGTATACATGGTTGCTTTCTATGCCATTTTGCCCCATTTTATTTATTTGATAATGAACTTAATTAATCTAAATACTTCCAATAGCAAGTGCAGTTGATATATACATATCCATGAACATAAGTCTGACTTTAGGCATAAAGCTAAGTGAGTAGAATGTACATACTATAAAGTAGCACATAGTTGGGGCTATATCCTACTGCAATTATCAAAAATGCATTTTTTTTTAATTTCAAGAAAACAGTTTTCATGTTTTTTTTTCTCCTGAATCTTTTTTAATTTATTAATTTGCATCCATCCCCTAATCATCATCACAGAATACAAAATGTGGTTTCCCATCTAGAATATACTGCAAAGTGGCTAAATCATGTATGCTATCATCAATAATTTTCCATTTCTAGTTTCATATATACATATGTCTGACCCTCTGCCCTTTTCCACCCTCTTCTCACACTATCTCTGGTGTCTACAGTTATCTTCCATTTCTTTCCCCCCCATATTTTATTGATCACACAATTTCTTAAATAATCTAACTACTTTCAATTGCAAGATCAGCTGGTAATTTCAAGAAAAGCAGTTGTTAATTGGTAAAGAAATTTTCTTAAAACATAAAGCCAGGAAACAGGTTAATATTCTGTTCAAATAGTAGGTACATAAACCTGTTGACAAGACAGGACAAAAATTCTTAAAACCAGACAACAAAACCTAGAAGAAAAGCAGCAGAATTTTAGTAAAAAGTCACAGAACTCTATTTCACCAGTTCAGTCTCATGTACTTAGTCTATCTTGTGGTTCGAACTTCCTGATTGAATTCTGGGATATAATATTCAATTCCAGACTTGTCACTATGATTAAGTTGGCCATTTTCTTAGTTTTTGAACTCTTATTTCTGTGTGTCTATATTTAATGTTACTGATCTAGCACTCCCTTGAGAACTTCTTGGAGATCTGTTCTGGTGCTGGTAAATTATTTCAGGTTTTGTTTATCTGAGAACATTCTTGTCTTTTCTTCCCATATGAAGGATAATCTTGCCAGGTATAGTATCTTCAGTTGAAATTGCTTTTCCCTTAACACTTTGAACATATTTTCCCATTCTTTCCTTGCTCACATTGTTTCTTATGAAAGGTCTGCTGTTAGTCTGATGGGATATCCTTTGTAGGTAACTTACTATTTCTCTCTTGCTAATCTTAGTATCCTGTCATTGTCTGTGGTTTTGGTCAGTCTGGTTATAATGTGTCTTTGAGAAGATCTTCTTGAGTTGATTCTTTTAGGGTTCCTCTGTATTTCTTGGGACTGGATCTTTGAGTGCCTCTTTAGGTTTGGAAAGGTTTTTTTGCAGGATTTTATGGAATATATTATCAATGCCCTTATGAGTCTCTTCGCCTTCTGGGATGCCAGTTATCTGAATGTTTGGACATTTGATAGTATCTAGTATTTCTCGTATATTATTCTCAAATTTTGGGGCAATTTTCTCAATCTTCATGGTGGATTTTTCTAGGCCAACAATTTTGTTTTCTACATCTGAGATTCTATTTTCTGTATAATCTAATCTGCTTTTAATACTTTCAATGGAGGTTTTGACTTCCTATATTATAATCTTCATCTCTAACAGTTCCCTTTGATTCTTTTGTAAAGTGTGTAACTCCTCTTTTAGATCTTGCAAGAATTTCCTCACCTTCTGGAACTCGTCAGCTCCTTTCTCCTTTCTCTTCTGCAGTTCATTGTCTCTCTTCTCTTCCATCTCTGTTACTTTTACCATTATGAATGTTCTAAATTCTTAATCAGACATTTCCATGGTTTCCATTGAACTGTCTATGGATGAAGAGCAGTTATTCTTTTCTCTTGGAGGAGATAAAATAAAAAAGAGGAAAACAAAAAAAAAAAAAAAAAAAAAAAAAAAAAAAAAAAAAAAAAAAAACAGAGAGAGAAACCACAGCAACAAAAACAACCAAGAAACAGAGAAAAAGAAAAGAAAAAGACCAAATAAAAAATAAAAAGAAAAATTAGAAAACTGCATGATGTGCTTCGTTCTCAGGAGCCATGAAAGAGTTTTCTGAGGCCTGCCCCCTTGCCTCTCCTGGGTTGGGAGGAGAAAAGGGGATTATTAACAAGATAAACAGAGAGGAGGGACTGAAAGCCAAGAAAATGATTTACCTTAAAAATTTTGAAAAGGAAAAAATACAAAACTAAATTAGAAGATAGAGACAGAGTAGAGAGAGACAGAGACAGAGGCAGAGGCAGAGAGAAGATTTGAGGGAGCTCCTTCCTACCACTCAAGTTTCTGGGCTGGAGGCTGAATTATCAATAGAAAATCTTCATTTCTTTTTTCCTATGAAATCACTAGTTTTCAGGAGTCATGAAGGTGTCTTTTTTTCTCTCTCTCTCTTTTTTTTTTTTTTGAGAGGTTTTCGCTATAGGGCGCGTGCGCTCGCCAGACAGACAGAGAGAGACAGAGAGACAGAAAGCAAGAAATCACCCCCCGGGGGGTGGTCATGCCACAATCCCTTCTCCTCCATTCTCCTCTTGGGATCTTAGGCACGCACGCACACGCGCCCGACCTGAATTTTAAACCACCGGGTCTGGGACGTGAATCGTGGTCGACTACGTGGGAGTCCAGCGATAGAGCCATTACGCTAACTGCTGGTTCCCAAGGTGTCTTCTGATACCTCATTTTCACCTTTTTTTAATGTGGTAAAATGTAATTTTTTAAAAATTTTAAGTTTTAAAAATATAGTGGAATGTACATAACATAAAATTTACCATTTTAAGTTCCTGTCTAGTGATGTTATGTATATTCACACTGTGTGAAACCACTACCACTATCATTTTATATTCCCATTAGTAATGCACAAGGGATAGACTTCTTTTATTTTATCTTATTTAACTATTATTTATTTATTTATTTATTTATTTATATGGCCAGAGATGGACAGAGTGAGAGAGAGGCAGAGAGAAAGAAAGAAGGAGACAGGGAAAGTTAGAAAGCAAGCCACCAGGTCTGGGACTTGAACCACTGTTGGTAATGTGAGAGTCCAGCATACTTAGCCACCATGCTGCTTGCCAGCCCCTGGGATTTATTTCTTTACATACAAACACTAGTTTCCACTTGTTAATATCCATCCTAGTTGGCATGAAAGGTATATCTCATTATGACTTTTCTTTTAATTTACCTAATTGCTAGTGAGTTGGAGCATCTTTTCTTGTACTTACTGACAGTGTATTTCAAAATAATTTCTTAGGTATGACATCAAAAGGACAATACACAAAAGAAAAATAGATAAATTGGACTTCATCAAAATTAAAACATTTTGGCATTAAAGGACACTTTCAAGAATTTGAGAGGACAAACCCTGGTGGATTAGGCAGTTACATGACACTCTCCCATACTAGAACCACATAGAATATTGGAGTTTAGATTTCTTGTCAACCTGAAATGCTAGGTCCACATGTGATTCTGAATAACTAGAAGACGAGAGTAAAGTTGTGGCATGACAAGAACATGTTAATGATACCTTTTTCTCAAAAAAGAAGATTAAAGAAAAAAGACATAAAGTGAAAAGAAATATAATAAGAGACAAAAATACACATCAAATATCTGATAACGGCCCAGTATTCTTTTTTTTCTTTAAATTTTTTGGAGAGTTTTTTGCTATAGGGCATGTATGCTTGCCAGAAAGACAGAGATAGAAAGTGAGAAATTACCTCCTGGGAGGATGGCCATGCCACAGTCCCTTCTCCTCCATTCTCCTCTTGGGATCTTGGGCATGCATGCACACGTGCCCAGAGTGTGTTTAAGCCACTGGGTCTAGACTTGAACTGCAGTCGGCTACATGGGAGTTCAGCGACAAAGCCATTACACTAACTGCTAGTCGCTGGCCCAGTATTCTTAATATCTAAATAACTATTGCAACCTACAAAGTGACAAACATCTGATTCAAAAATGGGCAGAAGACCTAAATAAACTTCTCAAAAACAATATTCACAAATAACACACAAAATTTAGCTTAATATCACCAGTCAATACAAAAATATAAGTTAAAAATTTTAGTTAGAGAACCCTTCACACCTATTGAATGTCTATCAGTTAAACAAAACAGAAACAAAAAAAAACCTCACAACTGTTAGCACAAATGTGAATAAATGCAAACAATGCTGATGGGATTGTGAAACAGTCCAGCTACTGTCAAAAATAGTTTGCTGGTTCTACAAAAAGTTAACCATTACATTTGCATATTAGCATAAGATCCAGCAATTCTAGCTCTACATATATATGCTAAATACTTGAAAAGTTATTCAAACAAAACCATGGGCATTGATGATTATAGCAGCACTATTCACAATGGCAAAAAAAGTGGGAACAACCCAAGTGTCCAACCCAAATGAACAGACAAACAAAATGTGGTATAGCCATGCAATGTAGTACTATTAGACTATAAAAAAAATTTAGGTTTCAATATTACAATGTGAAAGAATCTCAAGAATATTGGACTAAAAGAGAAGCCAGACACAAAAAGTCACACCATGTGATTCCATTTATATTAATTATCTAAAGTAAGTAAAGCATTAGGGTTAGAAAGCAAATTAGTGGTTTCCAGGGTCAGCAGAAGGGCAGAATGTAGAGTAACTGTTTAATTGGTAGGAGTTTCCTTTGGGGTTGATGTAAATATTTTGAACTTGAGAAAATGTCTGCATGAATTGTACATATCATCTAAGCATATATTTTACAACAGTTGAGTTTATATTATGTAAATTTTACCACAATAAAAAAATAATTAAGAAAATCCAGTCCCCAACATTTTTTCACCAAGGGAGTCCTCATTCCATGGTGCCCCCTCTAACTGGCCTTCAAGTGCCAACACTGTCCAGACTTCCTAGGCCTGGCCAACTCTGCTCTGAACATGTATAACATTCACAGTACCCACGCAGTTTCTAACTTATGGCCATTTCATGCTTTCCAGTCCCAGGCCACATTCTTTTATACCTTCACAGATGCCCCATGATCAGTGATGTCTCCTTAGGGCTCGTGAGATCTTGTGAACCTTGCCCTGCTGTAATCTAGACCTCAGCATGTGGTTTCTGAAGTTTTCCTTAAACCAATCATGTGAATTACTGTTTTCTGTTAACTCTGTGTGTAAGTATAGCACTCAGGTGAATTCAGGTATGTGGCTAGACCCATGTGCAGAGGGGAAGGTGACATTTAGGTGGAGAAGTGAACTCCTGACAGTCACAGACTATAATGGGCTTCACATTCAGTTTTCAGCCCAGATCTTGGTCTCCAGGAAATGTGTGTCCTGTCCTCAAAGCAGAGGCATCACAACAGAAAGTCACTTGTCCAATCATTAAGTGATCCCACATGAAGTCTCACAGGACTCTAAGACAGTTATAGATGCATTGTATGGGTTCCCCAGAGGTTGACTGCTGATTGTGGATTTGCAATGGAATTTTTTAGGATAGTGCTCAAGTGCCTGCCCCTCACTTCCATCCACTACTTCCACTCTGTGGATGGGACAGATATATTCTGGAGCCTACTTTGGCCCCACCAACCAAAATCCAGCTTCATCCAGGCTCCTAACAAAACCTGTGTTGTCACAGGCATACAAGGTTGGAAGGATGTGTATCTGAGTCATAAGGGCTTTGTCACTGGTGGCCTGGGGTTTCCAGTCCTTCTTTTTTATTCAGGGGACATGGGAGCCCCCCAAAAAGGCACCCCTGTAGCTCAGCATACATAGATAGGCTGGCCTCCATTTTATCTTAATATTCAAAACTTCAGCACCCTTAATTCCAGAATGGTCTTATTTCTGCCCCTACAGGGTAAAAGATCCCAGACCACATCAGCAGTCAAGCCCTTCTGTGATCTGCATGGGGCACCCAGGAAAGAGTTGGGGCCTCTTTGGAGGAACCATGGTGCCTGAGACAGCAGGAAGGTGGAGATAACTGTCTGAAGCAGAGACACTTCTATGAATTGAAGTGGTTTTCCAAATTCAGATGTTGAATTCTTAACCCCCTGGACCTGTGACTGTGATCTTAAATGGAAATAGAGTCTTCACAGATGATCAAGTCAGGATGAAGACATACGGGGCCCAGTTTCAGTGTGCAGGTTCCTGATCTGCAGTGCTGGAATCCACATGAGCAACCCTGGGTTCACAACTCAAGTTGATCTCAAACACACAGGGCTCATGTGTACCACATATCCTGAATGCTAGAGGACTGGCTGAAGGGTATCTTAACATAAAAAGATCCTGTTGATGGTGCTACTCTTTTTCTCTCCCTGTTAAAACAAAAAGAAGGGGACCAGCAGGTGACATAGTAGCTAAGGTGTTGGACTGCCACATGGTTGACCACAGATTGAGTTCCAGACCCAAAGGTTTGAAAATCAAGCTGGGTGCATGTGAATGTGTGTGTGTGTGTGTGTGTGTGTGTGAGTGTGCCAAAAAAACTTGAGGGGACAATGGATGAGAAGGGATTGTGTGACCATCACCCCCCAAGGGGGGATTTCTCACTTCTGCTGTCCCTCATTATTTCTTCTGTCTCTCTCTGGTGAGTACACTGGCCCTATGGAAAAAAAAAAAACACTTTAAAAATATTGGGGCCAGAGGATTGTATGAAGGTTAAGGTGTCTGTATTTCACATGGCTACACAGTTCTAGTTTTGACATGGGGGCCAGAAAATCATGCTGGGTGCGTGTGCACGTATACCCAAAATCTTGAGAAGAGGATGGAAGAGAAAGGCTTGTGCTGTGGTCAGCTTCCTCTTTCTCTTCTTTGTCTCTGATGAGCACACATGTGCTGTTGCAATAACTACAAAAAGAAGAAGTGACTAGAGTCAGCCTTAATTGCTATGATTGTGTCCTTATGATAATGGAGAGTTTGGACACAGGGAAGCACACTAGCACACAAAAATGCCTGTGAAGAGTGAAGTTCTGTTGTCACAAGGCAATAAAGTAACACAGGTAAGAGACAGACCTGGAATGAACCCTCCCCTATGCCTTCAGTGGGAGCATGGTCCTACTGATACCTTGATCTCAGAAATCTGGACTCCTGTGTGACAATAAATCTCTATTGTCCTGAGCCTCCCAATCTGTTATACTGTTAATACAGCCCTTGGGAGGAACACAGGCACGTTCTGCTCTGTCCACTGCTCTCCAGACCACAAACATGTCCCCTCACCTACCCTGTGGAAGGGCAAGGAGTGAAAGCAGGGCCTTTCATAGGCTATGGCACTGCCAGGAGGTCACTGTTAGCCCAAAATGACCAGAGTTCTCAGCCTCCTGGGACACTGGGATAATGAGTATGGGGATGGGGATTGGCCACCCTAGAGCTGCCCCTAAGTCTCCACCTTCTGTTCTTGAATACCAGAAGTCCAGGCTGACAGGCTGGCCACACCCCATGCTCAAATATTCTCTGCCCCTTCTTCCAGACATGGGCAGTGAAACCATTGTGTCATCCCTTCCTATCTACACAGGAAGTCACAGACAGGATGTATCATCTGCCTTGGCACCTCACCCATGTTCACATAGCCCTAGCTTGCCCATGAAGCAGGTGAGGGCAGAACTAGTTGTGGGGCCTTTTCAGATCCACTACAATTAGTCTATTTTCTGAAAACTGCACATGATAAGCTGGCAGAGTCAGGGTTCTAGAACTTTCAGGACTGAGCCCACTACCTGAAAGGACAGAAAGCAGGAAAGCATCTTGGAATTCAAGGGGGAAGAGAGAGAGACCTGAGGCCTGCAGGAAGGGACCATGAGGCTAACCTAGGTTCCTGCATACACCAGTACCTCGAAGCAGCCCACCATGATCTTCTGTCCTTATACCAGGTATCTTTTTCCCCAATGGGCTGAGAATAAACCACTTTCTCACCTGTGAGACTGAGGACATCCTGCTGACCATATAGACTTCCATGCTGCAGTTGATCAGACTGTGGGTCTCCTCTGTATGTCCTCTGAAGCCCCTGCATACTTTCTGATCCTCCCCCCAACCCCTGGTGTCCCACCAGGCTTCTTGGACCTATAGATCGGCCCCTTGCACACATGATTACCTAGTGCTGTCTCTGGTTAATGATCCATGATTTGAAGTGACCTGTGGTGGTAAATATGACTATCCATTCTAAAGTCCGTCCTCAGGCAGCTGGTCACCATCCCCAACTGACAGACATGTATGCTGAGTTCCCACAGAAGCTCCTTGTACTGAGTTCCCTTTGCAAATGATGCTCAGAGGTTCTTGGGCTTTCTGGAGTCATGTGGCTGCAGCAGGAGCTCAGGCTGGTTGAATACTAATGGATTAACTTTTCCAATTAAAAAAACACAGACTGGGACCAGCACATGGTGTGGTGGTTCAGGTGTTATACTCCCACATGGCTGACTATTATTCAAGTCTTGGATTTGGTGGATTGTTTTCTTCTCTCTCTCTCTCCTCTCTATCTCTCTCTCTCGTGCATGTGACCATAGAAAATTAAAAATTATGATGATCATTAAAATTCAATAAATAATTCTTTTTCTTAAAAAGACAAAGATTGAATTAATTAATAAAAAGCAGAAGTTACCTGTATGCTGCTTATAGGAAACACAATTTACTGATAAAGATTTATGTAGACTAAAAGATAAGGGTGGGAAAATGATATTTCATGCAAATAAAAAATAAATGTATAAAAAGCTGGAGTTGTGACACCGATATCAAATAAAATAGATTTTAAAATAATCCTGTAAAAAGAGACAAGAATACTATAGAATACTAAAAGAACTTGTTCACTAAGATATGACATAAGTATCTATACACCCAGCATTAGAGCACCCACATATGTCAGAGACTGTTAGAGCTAAAGGAAGA
Source organism: Tupaia belangeri chinensis (assembly GCF_000334495.1). NCBI lineage: Eukaryota > Metazoa > Chordata > Mammalia > Scandentia > Tupaiidae > Tupaia > Tupaia belangeri. Next base: position 173,599 of record NW_006160112.1, on the reverse strand, counting down.
GATATACTGCAACACAATATTTTCTGGGGATCTCAACATCCCACCGTCTCTTCTGGACAAATCATTTAGACATAAAATGAACAGATACATAATCTAAATGATACCATTCATAAAATGGACTTGACAGACAGACATCTATAGAACATTTCACCCAATAAGGACAAAATATGGATTTTTCACATCCCCACATGGAACAGTTTAGAAGATCAACAACATGACAGAACAGAAAGAAAACCTTTCCAAATTAAAATGTATAGAAATTGCATCCTCTATTTTGTTTAATGACAGTGGAATCAAACTTAAAATCAACTATAGAAAGAACTCTTGAAAAATACACCAACAGGGACCAGCAGATAGCATAATGGTTATGTCACTGGATTCCCATGTAGTAGACCATGTTTCAAGTCCTGACACCAATTGCTTAAAACTCACACTGGGTGCTTATGCATGCATGCTCTAGTTCTTTGAAAAGATAATCAAGATTGACATACCATTAGCCAGACTAATTAAGAAGAAGAGAGAAAAGAACCAGATAAGTGAAATCTGCAATGAATCAGGCAACATTACAACAGACATAACAGAAATACAAAACATCATTAGAGGATAGTATAATAGACTCTATGCCAACAAAGAAGAAAACCTAGATGAGATGGATAAATTTCTGGACACATGTAATCTACCAAGATTGAGTCAGGAGGACATAGAAAGCCTGAATATACAGATAACAAGAAATGAGATTGAATCAGTAATAAATAACCTCCCAACAAAGAAAAGTCCAGACCCCAATGGCTTCACTGCTGAATTTTACAAAACTTTTAAGAATAGTTAACCCCAATTATACTCACTGTTCCTAGAAATCCAAAAAGAAGGAACCCTTCCAAATTCATTCTATGAAGCCTTCGTTACCCTCATTTCCAAAATGGATAAGGATAGGACAGAAAAGTAAAGCTACAGGCCTATAATCCTGATGAATATAGAAGCAAAAATTTTCAGCAAAACACTTGCTAGCCATATTCAACAACATATAAAAAAGGTTACTCAGAGTTCTGTACACCAGGCTGCCTGTGGCTGCAGGCTTTCCTGCCTGGGTCCTTCGTGCATCCTCACCCCTGTTCCTCTCTGGACTTCAGATTGGTCTCGTAGGACCTTAAGATGAACTCGCAGCCCCGCGCACCCCACTTGCAAACCAGATTGAGCCAACCAGAAGTTCTGGACACCAGGCGGCCTGGAACTTCAGGCCCTCCCACCAGGGTCCTTTACGTATCCCCATCCCTGCTCCTTGCTGGACTTCAGGTTGGTCTCATGAGACTTTAAGACGAACTCACAGCCCCCCATACCCCACCTGCAAACCAGATCAAGCCGGCCAGTAGTTCCAGACACCAGGTGGCCTGTGGCTGCAGGTCCTTCTGCTCGGGACCTATTGCTCATTCTCTGGCCCTTCCCCACTTGCTTTTGGACTCTTTGAATTTTAGTGTTTTGAATAGTGTGTGACATGCGTTGTTGGCCGTGCAATTTTGTTTTCTTTAGTTTTTCCTTGTTCTTGAGGTGTTGCTTATTAGAACAGTTGGAGGCTCACCACTTCTTAGAACTAGGGAGGATATTAGGTCACCCAGGACCAGTGACAACAGTGCATGGTACTGTTGAGCAACAGGTAGGCCAACCATAAGAGAAATCATCAATTTTCTAATCCTGTACAACTTTTAACACTCAGAGACACCTTAAATATGTTAGGAAGCAACATACAGATCACCTAATGACTAGGAACAAATTCAGAGGCTCAAGAAGTATGAGCAACCAACAAAAGGCCTCTACCCCAAGGGAACTCATCAAGCCTACATCACCCACAATCAATACAATGGACATCATGGACATGTCTGAAAAGAAATTCAGAATATTTGTAGTAAAAGAAGAAATAGATTCCTTAAACAAGAGTCAGATGGAACTTCTAGGGTTGAAGAATGTGGTACAGGAAATCAAAACCTCCCTTGAAAGTATTAAAAGTAGGTTAGATCAGGCAGAAGATTGAATCTCTACTGTAGAAGACAAAACATCTGACCTAGAAAAAAGCATCAAGAAGATTGAGAAAACAACCATGAAAAATGAGGATAATATATGAGGAATACTGAATACCATCAAGCACCCCAACATCCGGATAATTGGTATCCCAGAAGAGGAAGAAAATAGTAAGGGCCTAGATAATTTATTCCATGAAATCCTGGAAGAAAACTTTCCAAACCTAGAAAAGCATGCAACTATCCAGACCCAAGAAATACATAGGAGTAGAATCAACCCAAGAAGATCCTCTCCAAAGCACATCATAGCCAGACAGCAAAAACAACAAAGACAAGATACTAAAGCTGGCAAGAGGGAAATGTCAAGTTACCTACAAAGGTCGACCCATCAGGCTAACATCAGATCTCTTGATGGAAACAATGCAGGTAAGGAAAGAATGGGGAAATATAGTCAAAGTGGCGAATGAAAAACAATTTCAACCAAGAATACTATACCCAGCAAGATTATCTTTCATAGGGGAAAAAAAGATAAAAACATTCTCAGATAAAAAAAATTTGAAGGAATTTACCAACTCCAGACCAGCTCTTCAAGAGATTCTGAAGGGAGTACTATGCAAGGAAAACTAAAAGCTCAGACAGTTATACGAGAACAAAAAGCAACCAAGAAAGTGATTCACTTAACAATAGGATCACATACAGAAATATCAATAATTACATTGAATGTCAAAGAATTAAACTCTCCAATTAAGAAAAATAGACTGGCTGAATGGAAAAACAAACAAACAAACAACAACAACAACAAACAGGAACCCTCTATCTGTTGTCTACAAGAAACTCACCTTATGGATAAAGACATACATAGACTGAAAGTAAAGGGCTGGAAAAAGATATTCCATGCAAAAGGAAATCAAAAAAGGCCTGAAGTAGCGATATTGTTCTCAGACAAAATGGATTTCAAGACAACGAATGTAAGAAGAGACAAAGAAGGAAGCCGCGCGGGGCGCCCGGCGGAAGCCGCGCGGGGCGCCCGGCGGAAGCCGCTCGGGGCGCGGGAGCTCATGCCCCCGGAGCGGCGGGGACCCCCCAACGAAAAAAGGCCCCCCCA
>NW_006160112.1:143550-167456 GCF_000334495.1 Tupaia belangeri chinensis | reverse complement strand
GGGGGGGCGGAAGCCATTGAGGGCAATCATGAATGTCAGGGACAATAAAGGAGGAAGACGGGACATGGCAGAGGGTGGGGATGGGGAACCTAGGATGGCAAAACAAAAGGCAAGGTATGCAGGACACAAAAATTGGGAAATCATTTGCTGAGAACATATATGTTGATGTGCTTGATTGAGCCAATGCACAGTGTATTTTGGATGGAAAATTCATATGTGTGTTGTGATGAGAAAAGAAAAAAAAATTTTATAATAATAATAAAAAAAAAAAAGAAGAGACAAAGAAGAACATTATATAATAGCAAATGAGGTAATCCAGCAAGAAGACATAACGCTTATAAATATCTATGCACCCAACTCAGGTGCACCTAAATATATGAAGGAAAGACTGCTGGAGCTAAAAGAAGAAATAGGGAAAAATACTATAATTGTTGGAGATCTCAACACCCCATTATCTCCTTTAGACAGATCTTCTGGGCATAAAATAAATAGAGAGATACAGGACCTAAATGATACTATAAATCGAATAGGCTTGACAGACGCACCCGGCGTGAGTTTTAAGCCACCCTGTCTGGGATGCGAACCACGATCAACTACATGGGAGTTCAGCGACATAGACATTACGCTAACTGCTGTCCCTGCTATACTTTTGATATGACCCCATAACCAAAAACAACAATAAATAGAAATATTAAAGTATATAAAACTAAAATTATTTTATACAGTTTAGGAAACAAGAAACAAATTTAAGATACAACCTTCAGAGTGGTTCTATATTTGTAAAAAGTATAATTCATACGGTGTTAATATTCAAAATGTGCAGGATCTCAAAAATTTAACGTTCAGAATACAAATATCATAAATTTTAAAAGTGCATAAAACCTGAATAGACACTTTTTAGAAAAGAAGCATATGATGACCAGTACGTATATTAATAAACACTCAACATTACTAATCATCGCTAATCAGGAAAGTGCCAATTAAATTAATAGTGAAAAAACATGGCCCATTATTAGTAGAAATATAAATTTGTGCAACACCATAAAAGACATTTAACTTTTTTTTTCATACAGTACATACGCTCTCTGGAAAGAGAGAGAGAGAGTAAGAAAGAGGAAGCACACCACAATCAATTCTCTATTTCTCCCCTCAGGATGAGAGATTGAGAGAGACACACACAGAGAGAGAGAGATAAAGCACATCCTTAGGGAAATCACAGCACCACTATAAAGTCTCCATTTGTTCCCTCAGGGTTTTAGGCATGCATATATTCATATGCATTTCAATTCACTGTGTCTAAGATAAACCACAAGGTTGGACATGTGGGATGCAGCTATCTTAATCACCATGGCACTGACTTTCCCCAAAAAAATTTTTTTGAAGGATCCTCAGAAAATAAAAAATGAAACTATGATATAATTCAGCAATCTCACTATTTTTAATATATTCAAAGTATGTGAAATCAATATGTCAAAGAAATATCTTTGCAAAATTATCTACAATAGGCAAAATATGATTTCAATGTAAGTCTATCAACACCTATTGTCAAAAAACTGTATGCAATGGAATACATCTTCTGTGAACCAGCTTCATGCCTAGTGGTTAGGGGAACCAGATCTCACATAACTAACCATGGTTTGAATTGCTTCCCCAGTGGTTCAAATAACACATGGGCGTGTGTGTGTGCATGTGTGTACATCCAAAATCCTGGCATAATAAAGATATGGAGAATGAATTGTGGTGTAAACACAGCTCCTTATGGAGTGCTTCCTACATCTCTCTTTCTCTCTCTGGTAAGCAGACAAAGTTTGTGATAATTTGTAAAAATACTGTTTTTTCAGCAACATGATTGAACCTGTAGATCATATGCTAATTGAACAATTCAGACATAAAAAGACAAATCTTATACATCTCACTTAAAACTGGAGTGTTTAAAAGTCAAATTAAAGGGCCAGAAAGTAACAAATGGTTGAAGTGTTGAACTCCCTCATGACTGACTACAGTTTGAGTGTCAGACTTGTGGCTTGCTCTCTCACTTACCCTCTCTCTCTCTATCTCTCTCTGGTGAGCTCATGTACCTTGCAATGATGTCGTGTATAGTATTCTCAACTGGGCTGGAGTAAAATGCATATCAGGTTGGGTAAAGTTTCTTTATAATCTAAAAAAAAAAAGAAATATTATTTTCTATAATGAATAAACAAACAAACAATATTAAATAAATAATTCTTTTTAAAAGCCATATTCATAGAGACAAAGTAAAATAAAAGGTACAAGAAACAGGGTGGAAAAATTTTAAAAATATTGGTCAGAATCCATAAACTTTTAGAGAGATAAAAGGAATAAGCTCAAGGAGTCCATTGTATACCATGTCAATGTTGTCAATAAAATCATATTCTAAACTTAAAAAATTCTGTGAGAGTAGATATTGTGTTCTCACCCCCCAATTTAAGTTGTTCATAATGAATATGTCAAATGGCTCAATTTAGCTATTCACCAAATTTACAGCCACGAAAACATTTTGTTGTATATTATTATAGTATAAATGTAAAAAATAGATAGTCAAAATATTATAAATATAAATATGTAAATATTAAATATACAAATGAGAAAATTTTATCAAAAAGACTGGAAGAAGAAAAATATGTGACAGTAAGATTTGCTGGATCAAGAGCATTTTTTTTAATTATCACACATAAATCCATAGAAAGATGCGGACTTCCTTGTGGAAGTCTTTTTTTTTCCTTGGTTAGATTTATTCCTAGGTGTCTTATGGTTTTTGTGGCTATGTTAAATAAAATTACTTTCTTCAGTTCTTTACTATTATTATTATTATTTTATTTATTTATTTACTTTTCTTATTTAATTTTATTATTATTATTTACATTTTTTCCACATTTTGTTGATTCACAAAACACCTTAAACTAAAACTATGGACAAAGCTAGGCTCTAGTTACAAGTGCACCATAAATTTCTTCTGATTATTAATTTACATTAATTCCCTGAGAATTGTCACAGCATACAAAATGTGATTTCCCATCCAAAATATACTGCATAATGGCTTAACCATATATGTTATTGGCATTAATTTTCCATTTCTAGTTTGATATATATACATTATATATTTTTTCTCCCTCTGCCATTTACCACCCTCCTCCCACACAATCTTGAGTGCCTAAAGTTGTTTTCCACTTCTTTTCCCCCCACATTTTACTGATTTAAAAAATGTCTTAATTAATCTAACTGCTTTCAATAGCAAGTTTAGTTACTATGTACATATCAGTGAATATATGACTTTAGGCATAAAACTCTGATAGAATAAATATACTATAAGGTAGCACGTAGCTGATGGTATAAAGTTTACTATGGTCATTAAATAGGTATTTTTAATGTATTTTTTAATATCAAGTAAAGCAGTTTTAGCTTTCATAAATCAAAGAAATGCTAAAGAACTTAAAGACAAAAAACGGGTTAGGATTCTGTTAAAATAGCAGGTACATGAACCTACTGGCAGCTCTCAAGTTAGGACAAAAATCCATAAAACTGGAAAACAAAGCCTGGAAGAAAATCAGTAATATTTTAGTCAAAAGTCATAAAATTCTATTTCACCAGTTTAGTCTCATGTACTTAATCTATTTTTTGTTGTGGTCCAGTCTTCCCAATTAAATTCTGGAATATAATATTCAACTTCAGAGATGTCTCTATGATTAAGTTGGCCATTTTCTTAGTTTTTGAACTCTTATTTCCACGTGTCTGTATTTAATTTTCCTAGTATAGCACTCCCTTGAGAACTTGGAGATCTGGTCTGGTGTTGGTAAATTCTTTCAGTTTATTTTTGTCTGAGAACATTCTTGTCTTTTCTTCCCATGTGAAGGATAATCTTGCAGGGTACAGTATTCTTGGTTGAAATTGCTTTTCCCTTAACAATTTGAATATATTTGCCCATTCTTCTCTTGCTTCCAGTGGGAGGCTGGCTGTTAGTCTAATGATATATCCTTTGTAGATAACTTGTCATTTCTCTTGTGTCAATCTTAGTATATTGTCTTTTCTGTGGTTTTGGTAAATCTGGCTGTCATGTGTCTTGGAGAAAATCTTCTTGAGTTGATTCTATTTGGTTTCCTTTGTATTTCTTGGGACTAGATCTTTGAGTGCCTCTCTAGGGTTGGAAAGTTTTCTTGCAGGATTTCATGGAATAGATTTTTAATGACTCTTCACCTTCTGGGATACCAATTATCTGAATGTTTGGAAGTTTGATGATAGCTTGTATTTCTCATATATTATTCTCATTTTGGGGCCATTTTCTGTCTTCATGTTGGATTTTTCTAGGCCAGTGATTGTATCTTCTACATCTGAGATTCTATTTTCTGTATGATCTAGTCTGCTTTTAATACTTTCAAGGAAGATTTTGACTTCCTGTATTATAGCCTTCATCTCCAACAGGTCCATTTGATTATTTTTTTAGAGCGTGTATTTCCTCTTTTAGATCTTGCAAGCATTTCCTCACCTCCTGGAAGTCACCAGCTCCTTTCCACTGCCTCTTCTGCAATTCATTGTCTCTCTTCTCTTCCATCTCTGTTAGATTTGTCATTATGAATATTCTAAAATTTTTATCAGACATTTCCATGAGTTATATTGTACTGTTTGAGGATGAAGAGGTGATATTCTTTTCCCTTGGAGGAGACGTATTGTCTTGCTTTTCCATTTCTTATGATCCTGTGATGATTTCTAGTCATCTGATGGATGGTGTGTTTATTCCTAATTCTTGAATTTCAATCTGAGTGTTTGCAGGCAAGCAGAAGGATATGAATTGTAATTTTTCTTCTGTTCTATTTTTAATCCTTGTACATTATAATCAAGGTGAAGAGACAAATATTATGGTCCTAATTCTATTCAGATATTTGGAAACTGATCACATAGACCAGTCTAGACACTTAGTTGCATAGATGGTGATCAGAAAATGAAAAAACATAAAGAAAAAAGAAAAGGAATTAAGAAGAGGAAAGAAGAAGAAAATATATAATAAAAAAAAAGAAAAATAGGATAAAAAATCTTAAGATTATAATTTTAAAAAGCAAAAATGAAAACCATGTCACAAAAAACTATTTCACAGCTGAGATACCATATCCATCTCAGGATAGGCCTGGCTTGGCTGATGCCTTTTCTAAATGAAGTGAGGATAGGCACCAATTAACACAATAAAGGAGAGGCTTGAGTGCCCAGAGAATACTATACCTTAAAAAAAATTTTACGTCCCAATAGACAGACACAGAGAGACAGAGAAAGACAGAAATGGAGAGAAAGAGACATACAACTATCCCTACCCACTAGATATTAGTCTGGAGGGGGACAACTCAGCAGAAAATTTTCATTTTTGGTCAAGGAAACCAGTATTTCACAGCTAAAGTATGCTATCCATCTCAGGATCTACTTTCTTCAGTTCTATCTCAGTCTACCTGATGTTTGTATAGAGAAATGCTATAGATTTCTGTATGTTGATTTTGTATCCTGCAAATTTAGTATATTCATTTACTACTTCCCAAAATTTTTTCATGGACATCATCGGGTCTTCTATGTATGCAATCATGTTATCTGCAAATAGAGGTAAATTCACCTCTTCTTTTCCTATTTGAGTGCCTTTTTGTCTTCTGCTCTTTTTGGAATGCATTGGTGAGGATTTCCAGTATTATATTGAAAAAAGAGTGGAGAAATTGGGCATCTCTGCTTTATACCAGATTTTAGCAGAAAAGCTTTCATATTTTTCCCATTCAGGATGATATTAGTTATAGGGTTTTTATAGATACCTTGCATTGTCTTGAAGAATGACCATCTAGGCTGATTTTGCTGATGGTCTTGATCATGAAGGGATGTGATCTTATCAAATACCTTTTCTGCTTCAATTGATATGATCGTATGGTTTTTATCTTTCTTTCTGCTAATATGGGATATTGCATTTATTGTTTTGCCAATATTGAACCATCCTTTCATCCCTGGAATCAAGTCTACGTAGTCATGATGTATAATATTTTTTCTATGTTGTTGGATACTATTTGTTAGAACCTTGTTGATAATTTTTGCATCTACATTAATCAGAGATGTTGGTCTATACTTTTCCTTCCTTGTCCTGTCCTTCTTTGTTTTAAAGATAAGGATGTTGGAGGTTTCTTAGAATGCATTTAGGAGAGTTCGACCCTTATGTATCTTTATAAATAACTTGAGAAGAATGGAGGTAAACTCTTCTTTAAAAGTTTTGTAGAATTCAGAGGTGAAGCCATCAGGACCAGGGCTTTTCTTTTTTGAGAGGTTATTTATTATTAATTAAATATCATAGCTTGTTATGGGCCTATTCAGACTTTCTACATCCTCCTGATTCAATCTTGGTGGATTCTATGTGTGCAGGATTCTGTCCATCTCATCCATTTTTTCCTTTTCTTTTTTGGATATAGGTGTTTGTAGTATCCTCTAATGATTTTTTAAAAAATTTCTACTATGTCTGTTGTTATGTTGCCTGCTTCATTGTGAATTTGATTTACCTCGTTCTTTTCTCTCTTCTTCTTAATTAGTCTAGCTAGTGGTGTATCAATTTTGTTTATCTTTTCAAGAACCAGCTTTTACTTTCATTTATTTATTGTATAGTTTATTTTTCATTTGCTCATATCTTTATTATTTCTTTCCTCCTGATGCTTTTTGGATATTTTTGCTGTTGTCTTTCCAATTCTCTGAGGCATGATTTTAGGTGATCCATTTTATCTTCTTTCCATCTCATTCTTATTCTTCCATCTTATTCTTTCCATCTTATTCTTTGCAGTAATTGCAATGAATTTCCCTCTTATGACTGCTTTTTCAGTGTGCCAAAGATTATGAAAACTGATTACTCATTGTCATTGAATTCCATGACAGTTTTGATTTCTAACTTTATTTTTTCAGTAGATGTGAAATCATTCAGGAGAAGGTTATTTAGTCTCCGTGTATTTGTGTATTTTTGAGGATTTTCCTTGAAATTAATATCAAGTTTAATTACATCATTGTAGATGTAATTAAAACATTGGAGATGATGCTGGATATAATTTATAGACCTTTGAATCTGTAAAGACTTGCATTGGGCCTTATTATGAGGTCAATCTTTGAAAAAGTTTTTATGTGTGGGTGAGTAAAACATGTATCTCATGGTTTTTGTGGGGAAGGTTCTATAGATGCCTATTAAGTCCATTTAATTTACGAAATCATTTAGATCTTTTATCTCTTTGCTTACTTTTTGTCTAAACAATTTGTCCAAAGGATATAGTGGGGTGTTGAGGTCCTCAGCAATTATTGTGTTGCAGTCTACCTCTCCTTTTAGATCTAACAGCTTTTCCTTCCCGTATTTGTGTTCTCCTGAGTTAGGTCCATATATATTTATAAGTGCTATAAACTCTTGATGGATTAGCCCTTTCACTACTAAATAGTGCCCTTTGTCTCTTCACATAGCTTTTACTTTAAAGTCAATTTTGTGAGAAATTATTATCAGGACTCCAGCTCTTGTTTGTTTCTCATTTACATAGAATACCTTTTTTCTGCCCTTCACTTTTAGTCTATGTATGTTTGTATCCCTGAGATGTGCTTTGTCTAGGTTACAGATAGGGGTCTTCTGTTTTTTTATCCAGTCAGCCAATCTGTGTCTTTTGATTGGAGAATTTAATTCACTAACATTCAATTTTATTATCAGTATTTCAGTACTTTACCTACCTTTAAGTTGGCCATTGTCTTGGCTGTCTGTTATTCCCTTATATATGTCTGTTCATTCATTAATTTTCCTGAAACAGAACTCTCTTCAGAGTTTCTTGAAGAGCTCAACTGGTGTTGTCAAATTCTTTCGGGTATTGTTTTTCTGAGAAGATTTTAATCTTTTTTCCTATATGAAGGGTAATCTTGCTAGATATAATAATCTCAGTTAAAATCATTTCTCTCTTAACATTTTCAATATGTTTTCTTGCTTTCATTGTTTCCATTGAAAAATCCACTGCTAGCCTGACAGAATGGCCTTTGTAAGTCACTTGATGTTTCTCTTTTGTCAGTTTTTTTTTTTTTGAGAGGTTTTTTGCTATAGGGCGCATGTGCTCGCCAGACAGACAGAGAGAGACATAGAGACAGAAAGCAAGAAATCACCCCCCAGGGGGGATGGTCATGCCGCAATCCCTTCTACTCCATTCTCCTCTCAGGATCTTGGGCACACGCGCACACGCGCCCGGCGTGAGTTTTAAGCCACTGAGTCCGAGACGTGAACCACGGTCGACTACGTGGGAGTCCAGCGACATAGCCATTACACTAACTGCTGGTTCCCTCTTTTGTCAGTTTTATTATCTCATTTTTATATTTGGTTTTGGCCAGTCTGACTAAGATGTGCCATGGAGAGAATCTTCTTGAGTTGATTTTATTTGGGGTACTTTGTATTTCTTGGGTCTGTATGTTCGAGTGCTTCCCAGGACTTGCAATGCTTTTTTCCAGCATTTCATGAAATAGATTTTCCATATCCTTCTTAGTTTCTTAACTCCTGGGATGCTACTTTTTCAGATGTTTGTCTGTTTAATGGAATCTAGTATATCTTATATATTATCCTCATTTTTTTTTGTTATTTTCTTTATCATTTTGGTGTTTTTTTTTTCTTTTTTTTCTTTTAGAGTATTTTAGTTTTACTATAGGGCACATGCGATTGCCAGAAAGACAAAGAGAGGCAGAGAGACAGAAAGTGAGAAATCACTCCCCAGGGGGGGAGCAATCCTTTCTCCTTCACTCTTCTCTTGGGATCTTGGGCATGCATGCACACACACTGGTGTGAGTTTAAGCCACTGGGTCCAGGACTCATACTGCAGTTGACTACATGGGAGTCCAGCAACATAGCCATTATACCAACTGCTGGTCCTTCTAGGTGATAAATTTTGTATTTTATGTCTGAGATTTGATCTTCAGCATGTTCTAATTGGCTATTAATACTTTCAAGAGAGCTTTTGATTTCCTGTATTACAAACTTTACCTCTAATAGTTCTATTTGATTTTTTCTTATGTTGTCCATTTCTTTCTTCAAATCATGGAAAGACTTCTTCATCTCCAGGACTTTGTTTTCTCTTTTCTGTTCCAACTCAAACAGTATTGTCACTGTGAAAGTTCTGAATGATTTCTCAAACATTTTGATGACTTCTTGTTTTCTTAATTGCTTGAGGGGAATTATTTTATTCTTTTGATGGAGACATGTTTTCTGTTTTTGTTTCTTTGTTTCTTTTTCTTTTATTCAAACTTGAGGCTCTTCTGTGACTTCTAGTCATTGAGTGATGGATTCACTTTTGGATATCTTTTTGGAGAATGTTTCTGCCACTGGCAATGCATTTGCTTCTCTTTGCTGTGGATGTCTTTGTGCTGAAGTCTCTGTTCTGCTGTGTTTATAAATGTGTTTCCCTTGAGATGAATCTTCTATTAAGGTATCTGAAGAGCAGTTTCTCCTTTTTTTCAGGTGTTTCAGTATTAAGTGAGAATTCCAGGGAGTCTCACATTACTAGGGTGTTTGAAAACTATGATTCTAGACCTGTATAGACCCTCTATGAGTATAGTTTTCAGTGGGTGGGTGGAGAATGAGGTGAAGATAACAATATAAAAGGGAAGATAAAAGAGTATGAAAGAGAATAAAGGAAGAATCACATGGCAAGAGGCTGCAGATGGAAATGGGCTTGCTGGAGAGCTGCCCTTTCTGGCAGGGAGGATGGGGGCTCTTAGGTTGGGAGAGGTGGGTGTGCGGGGGCTGGAATTGGAGCTGGGGCCAGGGCCAGTGAATGGCCCTGCCTCAGTTTCACTTTTCATTGATTTTAATACCAGTTTTTAAAAATGTTTTAATTCAGCAGTATCCCTAGAAGTGTCTCTGTTGCCTCTATTGGCTTGTCTTAACACAAAATTATAGAGCTCAATGTCTCAGATGACATGGTCCCCATAGCTTTGCCAGGCCATGATGAAATCATGGAGGCCATGAGAGAAAGAAATTGTTTTTCACAAGACTACAGGGTGATGGGACCAGTAGTTAGCGTAATGGCTATGTCGTTGGACTCCCACGTGGTCGACCGCAGTTCGCATCCTGGACTGGGTGGCTTAAACTCACGCCGGGCATGTGTGTATGCGTGCCCAAGATCCTGAGAGGAGAATGGAGGAGTAGGGATTGCAACTTGGCCATCCTCCTTGGGGGGTGATTTGTCATTTCTGTCTCTCTGTCTCTCTCTGTCTGTCTGGTAAGCATATGTGCCCTATAGCAAAAATCTCTCCAAAAACAACAACAAAAACAAGACTAGAGGGTGACAGGTGCAGAGCCCAAGGGCACTGAGAACCCTATACAGGGTGACAAGTGCAGAGTCCAAGGGCACTGAGAACCCTAGAGCTCCTGGATGGGACTTAATGATACAGTGAAAAGAGAGGAGCCAGAGCATCTAAGAACACAGTGACACTAAGGATTAGTCTCAGCACCATGACTCCTTACATGCTTTTATAATTCTCTTATTTGTGCCCTTGCCTGCCATGCCAGTCTGCCACACATTTGGTACAATCTGAAGGCATCCAGTGATAGGAAGAGAACTCTGTGCTCTCCACAGAAGTTGATTCTCTCTGCAAAGTGCTGAGTTTGTTCGTTATCCAACTCCATGATCTTCTTAGATCAGTACACACTTAGAGCTTTGTCTCTATGTTGGGCAGACCCTGACATGTTATTCTTTTTTATTTCCTTCTTGCTACTTATGCAAAATTTACAGACTGAATGTGAAGTGATACTTGAGGGTTGTAATATATACCTGAAGTGCAGTGTCTACAGAGATGGGCACCTGGTGCTGGGTGGGTTTTTTCATCTTTATGACTTGATAGATAGAGAACACACACATCAGCAACCTTTTTTGATGGGACCAAAGAGAAAACTGATCCGTGCATAAGTTCCTCTTTTTGTTTATGTAAATGTCTTTATATTACTGTGTATAAGTATAGTTTTGAGTGTGCATATGATTAAGCCCACTTGAAAATAATAAAAACTGCACACAGCAATGGCAGAAATGCAGAATAGTGAACTCAGCTTTTTCTGCCTTGTTATACTTTTATTAGCCTTCTCCTTCCTTTTTTAAATTTCTCCCCACTCATTTTTTTTTCTTTTTTGGAGAGGTTTTTGCTATAGGGCATGTGAGCTCGCCAGACGGACAGAGAGAGACAGAGACAGAAAGTGAGAAATCACCCCCCAGGGGTGATGGCCATGCTGCAATCCCTTCTCCTCCATTCTTCTCTCAGGACCTTGGGCACACACACACACACATGTGCCCACGTGAGTTTTAAGCCACCAGGTCCAGGACTCAAACCGCAGTCAACTATGTGGGAGTCCAGCGACATAGCCATTACACTAACTGCTAGTCCCTCTCGCCACTCATTTTAAAACAGGAGAGAAATTGGTATAGTCTGTTGTCCACTCTATCAGAACTATCCACATAGTCAGTCAGTAGGAGCCTCAGAATGAGTGAAAATATTGGGACCTTAGCCCCTCCTTCAGTCAAGGGCTATGTAAGTGAAGTTACATGTATATCAAGACACTGACTGTCTGATGTGAATTTGGTGTTAGCATCAAGGGGCTAACATTGGGTGCTCACTGCCTATATAGGGACATTGTAGAAATGTGCCTTACAGAGAAGCCATGAATGCTGGGAATGGTTATGATATATGGACCATGTACCATAAAAAGTCAGTCATTCAATACTATTTGGCATTTAGGATTGTGATCCTGAGAGCTTAAAAAATAGTTAAAGTTTGGGACCAGCAGTTGGCGTAATGTTTTTGTTGCTGGACTCTCATGTAGTCAACTGAAGTTCGAGTCCAGGACCTGGTGGCTTAAACTCACGCTGGGTGCTTGTGTGTTCATGCTCAAGATCCTGAGAAGAGAATGGAGGAGAAGAGATTGCATCATGGCCATTTTCCTTGGGAGGTGATTTCTTGCTTTCGGTCTCTCTGGTAAGCACACCCCCTATAGCAAATCCTTTCCAAAAAAATAGTTAAAGTTCATTTTTCAGAATGAAATAATGCTCTTCTCTTTCACTCTAATTTTCTTTTTTAATTTACCATTGTGTGCACTCACCAGAAAGAGACAGAAAAAGAGGGAGAAAATACCACCAATGAGTAT
This sequence comes from Tupaia belangeri chinensis, assembly GCF_000334495.1. Classification (NCBI taxonomy): domain Eukaryota; kingdom Metazoa; phylum Chordata; class Mammalia; order Scandentia; family Tupaiidae; genus Tupaia; species Tupaia belangeri. The sequence goes on along the minus strand of NW_006160112.1, from coordinate 155,302 downwards.
ATTCATGCTATAATTCCTTTTTGTTTTTTGAGACGTTTTTGCTATATGGCACATGTGCTCACCAGAAAGAGAGAGAGAAGGCAAGAAGTCACTCTCCAGAGTGCATGGCCATGCCATAATCTCTGCTCCTCCACTCTCCCCTCAGGATCTAGGGTACACAAGCACTCGCACCTGGTGTGAGTTTAAGCCACCAGGTCTGAGTCTCAAACTATGGTCGATTGCATGGGAGTCCAGTGATGTAGCCATTACAACATCTCCTGGTACCTGTAACCCCTTCTCTATATCTTTATCTGTCACCTCCATCAGGATTTGGGGCATGCACTAACACATGCCCAAACAAGTTTTTTTTTTTTCCTATTTTTAAAAAAACTTTATTTATTCATTTTTCTTATATTAACCACCATATTTTTCAATCTCTGTGGGTTGGGATTCAAAATGTGTGACTGGATATTTTGGATATAGCTGCCTTAACCACCAGGGCATAGAATCAGCTCTGACACTGATTTCTCACTTCTCCAGGAAAAATGCAAAAATTGCATTAAATCTTGGCTTTTTGCAACCCTGTGGCAGGCATATGTAAACACTGAGTTGCTATAGTTTTACTAAATGAGAGATCTGACAGCTCACGACCTGTGTTTTCTACATCCTTTTTGTTTGCAACAGCAGAGTGTGCTTCTAAAACACTCACTCTATCGACATGCATGTGGGCCCAGAATAGGGTCAGACAAAATGGAAATTTCTTAAAATGAGTCTCTGCCTACGGGCCTGCTCCAGCCAGGGTGGATTAAGACTTGTACATAAGAAGGTGACACAGGTAAACAAAATTAGGTTGAAATCTCAATGCTCCTTAGCATGTTCTCAGCTGGCTAAAGCCAGAGCAAGCTCCGGACCACAGCACTAGCGGCTATCAAACACATGTATTTATTGAGGGATGTCTTACAGGAGTAGGAGGGGTGAGGGGGAAATAAAAGTTTTACTCTATGAAACAGGAAATTCAAGGCACAGGAACAATGATCATAAAACACAATGTCTGTTCTGTTTGAACAGATGAAGCCAAACACAGTTTTCAGAACGAAGGAGTCTATTTGTCCCTATTATGGCGGTGGATATGCTAAGTTGGCCTAATATAATTTAACTTTGGCCTGCAGCTTTAACAAGGGGTATTTACATAAAATTAGCCTTAAACTAACTTAGTCTACATATGCTATTAATGCTAATTTGGCTTATACTAACTTAACCTAACATATGTTAATTTCGGCTTAAAACAGGCAGGTGGTCAGGGCAAAGGGGAGCAGTTGGGGGACTTTTTGGGAAATCTTATCATATACTCAGGATGTATAAAAGAGTTATGTAATTCTTTTATAGTAGTATATTAGGGATTCAGAGGGAGGTCACTTCCCAGCAAGGCTACCACAGTCTCTGGAGCGTACAACAAGCGGCCTTGCCAACATACTGAGGTGACCCAAGCTTTGCTCATTGGTCAGGGGTGTCCAGCAGTGTCCTTGCCAACATGCTGATTCCACCTAAGCTTTGCTCATAAGGTCAAAGGCTCAAAACAGTTCCTGGGGCCCTACTGGGTCAGACTCCTCCAAGTCTCTTATCCTTAACAATTTGGTTTGGGGTTGTTTAAAATTTATCATTTCTTCCAGTGACCTTGCAGTTGAAAGAGGTGATATTAGGATTTCTTTGGGTAGAATTTGAGAACTATCTGTGTATGAGGAAGAACAAAACATTTTACTTCAGACATTGTCCAACTTAGCTATTTTTTCCCCTTTATGAATTGTACTTTCAGTGTCACTGAAAAACATTGATTAACCCAAAGTCCCTAAAATATTTATTCCTATATTCTTATCCAAATTTTTGTGTTTTTGCTATTGAATTTATGTTTACTGACTTTAAGTTTATTTTTCTACATGATATTATGTACAGGTCTTAAACCATTACTTCACAAATATCTACTTTTGTCAGCACCATTTGCTGAACAAAACTATTCTATCTCCTTCGGGAATTGTTTATGTAGATCAAACTTTAAACATCCTAATTTTATATATTCTAAACTAGTATGAGAAGTAAAAGGGACATATTTCAGGAGTAGAGATTTTATTTGTTATCTCAAATCATGAGTGAATCTATTTGAGATATTTATTCTAAATTATATAAATTTCCTGTAACAATCTTTTACAACTTCTGTGTATTATATTATTTTCCAGGCTATTTTAAATATACTGTTCCTTTCCTTTTCCTTTATTCTGATTTTTCTTTTATTTGATTCTAATTATTGCCTAAGCTTTTCTCTCTGTGCACATTCTTTTCTGTATTAAGTTGAAAGCATAATTCATTTGATTACATTATTTTTGGTTTATTAATTTATTGGACTATAATAACTTTTGAAGAATGATTTACTGACAGTTTAATGTGCCATGTTTAAATTCTATACACACTACTACTACTACACTCACACACACACACACACAGAGGTCACATGTACTTGCCAGAGACAGAGGGAGAGGGAGGAAGCAGCTCTCAAGGGGGTATGGTCATGCCACAATTTCTGCTCTAACATTACACAATTTTACTTGGACTCTGGGCAAACACACATATATAAATACACATATATGCCTGGGGTGTTTTTTAAGCTGCTAGGACAAAGATTCACTCAGTTGTCCATGTGAGATCCACCTCCCTTGTTCACCAGGCCAAGAGGCTGGCTGTCTTATATTCTGAATATTTTATAATATTAATACTGGAGATTATGTGTATGTGCCAAAAAGAGACAGACTGATTAAATATCCTTCAATGGCGCTTCATCTCACATACCATTATTTTCTTTCCTCCATCATTACTGTTGTAAGAATGCTGGTAACATGCACACATGTGCCCAAAATGCTTTTCAAGCTACTGGGTGAGAATTTGAACCATATCTACACTTAGACTTACAGGTATAGACAGTAAAAACTGCCAAGGTACAGCAGAAGTGCAACTGCTTAAAAGTATACCTCAGACTGATATTTGTGATTTGTTGATACTGTCAAATAACATTGTGTTTGTTTCACAAGTATTAGCTGATACACATTTGGTTATCACAGGGATGGCCACTTAATGGTTAAGGGACCAGATTTTACATGGTTCAAATCCTGATCCCAGCAGTTTTCAAAAAATCATGAGCATCATGTATGTGTGCAAAAAAAAAAAAAAAAAAAAAAGTCAGTCAACTTAATGCTAAAATTGTTATGAGAACTCTAATTATGAATTAAAATTTCTCATTATAAGGGAAAATAATAAATAAAAAGTGTTTAAAGAAAAATCTAATTCAGCATTCTTTGCTTATTCAAATCAAAGCAAATAAAATTAGGCTGTGGGAAATTAATGGTATCATTATTATTATACTGGATCCATTTAGATAATACTAAATCTATTTCTCTATATGGGGAAAAATAGCTATCAAGTGTTTAAAGAAATCTGACAGAATATCACCCTTTCTTTATGCAACAGAAAATTTTTTAACTTTAAAGTTAGAGATATATGATGGAAATGATTCAAATATACCTTTTAAATCACAATAAAGGTCAAATTAGAGAATAATAATGAATAAAATTAAATGAAATTATTATTTGAAAAAACAAGGAATTTTAAAAATTATTTTATTTATTATTTATTATTTTAATTTGCTACAGGGCATTTGAGCTTACCAAAGAGAGAGATGAGAGAGACTGAGAGAGAGAGAGAGAATGTCAGAAAGCAAGCCACCAGGACTAGCGTTCTTCTGCCATGTGGGAATCCGGCACCTTAACCATGTATTATCTGAAGACTCCAAACCAAAGAATGTTTAAGTGTAAAATGAGAAGTTATACATTAGAGCTAAACAGATAATACTTTTGAAATAATTTGAGTTAAGAAATTTGCTGTAGTCAATATATAGCTAGATCTGACGAAAATGATAGTTTTTAAAGGGAAACACTTTAACAACACTTTCTTCATAAGAGTTGACATAGCAAGTGGATAGAAAACTCTAGGAAGGCCACCTTAGCAGGCCTGCAGTAAATATGTTTGGAGGATAATTGCCACAAAGGATAAAAAACTCAAAAGTTGGGTGTTATTTAAAGGTTACAAAGCATACAGGAAATAAGCAATGCTTATATAATGGTTTCTGCACTTCAATAGAAACAAGATGACATGTGGGATACATCTGATTTTAGGAGAGTTTATGAAGTTGATTATAAAACTGGTGAATGAAGATTAATATAATAATGATTAATGTAGCTCATAATTGTGCATTTTACTATTAGTAATGAAGTGTGTTAGTAATGTTCTGTTCACAGAAAATGTTAAATATGTGAGGCAATGTATATAAACTGCATTAACCACTCCACACTTTACTTTTTTAAAAAAGGAAAATTACTTCAAATTTTAAAAATATATGTAGATATAAATGATCTATGCGTAATTTTTAAAATGTTCAATGTGTAAAATTATTTCTTAGTTTACCAGAAAGTGCATGGGCTCACCAGACAAAGACAGAAAAAGAGGAAAAATGAGAAAGTATGCCCCATGTAGAAAGGCCATGATGCAATAAATACCCTCTCCTCCATTCTTCCTTTCTTTCACAATTTTGGACATGTATGTACGCATGCCTGCTGTGTTTTTAAAGCTACTGTGCCTGGGACTTGAACCACATAGTCAGCCATGTGGGAAACAGCTGTCCCAATCAGAATGCCACAAGTCAGCACAAATTTGTGCATACTTTCTTCACATTCCCAGAAAAAAATCTCTATATATTAAAAATTCTTCTTTGGAACCAGCATATGGTGTAATCATTACATTTCTGGACTCCTGCATGGGCAACCATGGTTCAAGTTCTGGACCGAGCAGCTTGAAACGCGTGCCAGACTCATGTGCATGCCTGCCCAAACTCTCATAAGGAGAATGGAGGAGAAAGGATTGTAGTATGAACATTCCCCCAGGGTTTGACTTTTTAAAATATTTTTATTTCAACTTATTTTATATATTCAACCACATATGTCACTTAGCTTGTAAAGCAAATGTTCCAATATGAATACATTCCTCATGAGTCTAGTTAGAAATCTTCAACAGATAATAACTTATTTCTTTGTACCATAAATGACTTGTATCTCTCTTTTTCTCCTTAATATCTTTCCTCAGACTCTCTTCCTTCTCCCATCTTCTTCCCACACTGTATCCAGTATCTATAACAATTTTCTATGTTTCTATATCCTCTGGTCATTCAGTTTTGGACATAGAGTGTGGAGAGCGGTTAGATATAGAAAGTGGAGAAATACGGTGTCTCTCTTTTGTAGCCTGGCTTAATTCACTCAGCAGTAAATCTTCCATATTCACCCACTTATTGTCAAAACCAGGGCCTTGTTGTCTTTTATGATTGAGTAGAATTCCATAGACTATAAGTGCCAAAATTTTTCAATCCATTCCTCTGTTCATGGACATTTGGTTTGGATTCATGTATTAGCAATTATGAATAATGCTGCAATAAATATCGATGTGCAATCACTTTTCTGAATAAGCATGTTTCTGTCCTTCAAGTTGATCGTAGGTTGGAGGAGTCTGACCTGGTAGGGTCCCAGAATCTGTTTTGAGCTTTTTGACCTTTTAAGTATTACTTAGGTCTGGGTCAGCACGTTGGCAAGGCAGCTACTGTGTATCCCCCGACCTAGGAATAAAACTTAAGTTGAATTAGCATGTCAGCAAGGCTGCTTGCTATTTGCTCCCTAAAACTGTGGTAGCTTTGCGGGGAAGCGACCCCCTCTAACTCCCCAATATACTATGATAAAAAATTACATAGCTCTCTTGAGTATGTAACGGGATTTTCCCAAAAGTCCCCCGACCACTCCCCTCGACCCTGATCACCTACTGTTAATTGCAATGCTTTATCTCCATGGTCACAATAGAGGATGGACTGAAGTTCTATCTAGAAAGAAATAATCTTGACCTTTGGAAGGCTCTTCAAGATACATTTAACATAAACTTAAAGATAATCTTTTCTTTACCTAAAATAGGATTAGGCCAAAACTGGCCCAGGACACCCTCACCCTCGCCAAGTGAAATAGATAAATATATTAGGATTCCTTAAATTAAGTTTTAGATCCCTATAAAACTATAGAAGTATTATTCTTTATCAAGATCCATAACAACTAATATCTATACTTGAGATTTTCTTTTTTCAGTGCTATTCCTGGTAATCACAAGATGGCTGCTGCACCACATTAGCTAATAATTATCTCTGCTTGCTGGAGCCACTTTCCTGAAACTGCATTCCATAAAGACCCACCTACATCAAACAAACAATTGCAGAACTGCACTATACCCACCTTTAATCTAACCCTAAATAGAATCTATGTTTTTTATTGTTAAAAACTTTATGAGCTGATAATTTAAACACGTAGTCCCTCTCCCGTGTACTTGTATGTATCACATTTTTAATAAAAGTGCATGATGATTCCTAGCAGTGGTCATTCTTCAGAGAGCAATCTCTGAGGGGTTTCCAACTGAGAATTTGCATGAAAATGGCACCAAGGCCTTAGTCTCCTACTTTTCCTGTGCGGCCCCTGATGAGTCAACCCACCTCCGTCGAGGCTGGACCCTGGCAGATTGGCGTCCCAATGTGTATTGCTTGAACAGGGAGGTGAGTAGACATTGGTAACTATTTTTTTATTTTATTTTATTTAAAAAGAAAAAAAATGGCAAAACTCCTGCATAGGGTGCCTAGGACCCCCCGGTAGAGACAGGCCGGGCTTAAAGGATGGGAGAATTACTTTGGGTGTTAGCAATCAGGGATAGCGCTAATACTAAGTGCCACCTCAGAATTTTTTGAGAAGTGTAGCGCCTAGTTGTTTGCGGCCATGGGAAACGCAGCATCTAAGGATAGATGTGGACATTTTGAAACAAACGCTAAAACAAAAAGGCATCCGAGCCAGTAAAACTCAATTGTCCACTTTTCTAGACCTCGTAAGGGAAATTAGTCCATGATTCCTTGACGAAGGAACTCTAAATCTTGACACCTGGTAACGGGTAGGTTCAAACATGACCAATTAGTATCGTAGGAACAGAGGAGCTACCATGCTTATTTTTGCTTTCTCACTTTGGAGTATTATTAAACATGCCATGTTTCTGATCTGTGAGCCTGCACGCCCTCCTTCCTAATCTACCTCTACTCAGGAAAAACACCAACCTAGTGAGGCAGTTCTTTCAGTCCCCCAGGATCCTTCCACCAAAGGCTTAGCCACGGCACTGGAGGCTAAACTCTCGTGCCCCTCCATGACTGTTTCAGTCGAGGGAGATTCTGGAGAGGAATCAGAGTCTGATAATCACCTAGACTCTGCTTATTTAGAATATCTAAAAACAGCCACTGCCCAATATCATCATAATTGGCTGGCTAGACTCTCTTTAAATAAACTTAAAAACTTTTCTAAATTCAAAAAGCACCTAAGTGCCATTGGAATCAAGGGAGTGGCATGGCAGGCTTTACAAGCTGGTAATTCCACCTTTTGCCTTCCAATATCAATTAATAATGATAGTGATCCTAAATGGGAGGCCATTTCTTATAAATTACTGAAAGAATTTAGACAAGCCATTAAGGATTTTGGGCCAACTTCCCCTTTCACACAAACTTTACTAGAAACTCTTATGAGTCAGTGGTTAATCCCATATGATTGGCAACAATTAGCTAAGGCCTGTCTGCCTGCAAGTAATTACCTTCTCTGGAAAATAAAATTTGAAAAATTAGTTAAATCTAAAATTAAAAAACCTCACAGTAGATTGCTATCTGATCTTCATGCAAGAGGAAAAGGATGACCCCCCAAAATATCAAAAATATTTGTGTTCTAAAAACTCTAAAGGTATAAAAATTCCTACTGTTTTCTACCATCCTTAAGTATATTATTAAGATTTCCAAAAAAAGAAATTACTCAAAAAGTATCAATGTCAAAATAACCCCAGGAAAATTGTCTCTTGTAATCCTAATGTGTGTATGTGTGTGTGTCTATGCATGTAATATGTCATGTTACATACCATATGTTGTATGTCTGTGTAAAAACAGGCCTTAAAATAGTCTATTCAATTTAGTTTATAATAAAGAGCGCTCATAAAAATTAGTTTAAATGTTTCTCAAGTTCGTATAACTTTAACAAATAAGATGGCTTCAAATATAAAAAAAACATAAAATAAAATAAATTTAAAAATAATAATAATTAATAAGCAAAAATCTTCACATGTATCTCCAACATATATTTTGTCTAAGTTTTTATTAATCAAACAACATCATGTTTATCTTAATATGGCTGGTTTAATAAAATAGCTAGTATTTCTGGCTTTAGTTTTAGTGCTAACAGAGGAGTGTTCCAAAATAATTTAAAACTCCCAAGAGGAAATAGTAGGCTATTATGTTAAACTGACATATATAGCCAAATTCCTTTGTCAGTTGTACATTTTTATCAGATTATTAACTATGGCTAAAATCTTAATGTTATGTCCTTAAAAAAATTCACAAAGAGGGTAAAATAAACAAATAAATAAATAAATCTAATGATTAAACTGGATAAAATCTTTATTTTCTCTGTAAATTAATTGGTTTTCTAAACTATTAATCCAAAATTGACCAAAAAAAAATTCACAAAATTACATTCTAAGTGTCCAATACAATACACCTGAGTTAAAAAGGTAAATTAATATAAAAGACAGTGTTAAACATGGACTCATAGAAACATATTGCCTGGTTCCCTCTGAGTCCGCCTTATAATTTCTGTTGTTAAATTAACATGCTTTAGTTATTCTTATTATTGGTCTTCAAATTTTATTAAAATATTAAAAAGGTTTCCTAGTAAAATTGTATGGTTTTAAATTGAAAAGTTGTTAAAACAAATTCTCTTATTGTTTGTACATGTTCATAAGCTACTAAAATATACTAAGATTTAGAGTCACCAAAAACCAAAAATTGCTCAATATAAATTTATGACAAGTTTAATAGCTCCTTTTTGGAATTAAACTTGTCTGTTAGATTAAGGCAATTTTTAATGTTAAACTTGTAAAAGATAAAAACAAAAAGAAGGGTTATGGCTGTAAAAATGTGTTTCTGGTGTAAAAGGTTAAAAAAATGTTTTTATAAAGAGGGAATTTTGTGTAGTGAGTTTTTGTCTAAAGTTAAAATTGCTATATCAGAACAAGAAAGAAAGAGGACAAAAACTACAAAATGTAAAGTATGTTGTTGAATATTTGAGTTATGTTGCAAAATGTCTAAAAAAGAGATACAGAAATTAATCAAGTTAGTGTTCTGGAGCTAGTTTTGCTATCTTTAAATATTACATACAGTAAAACAATTAAAAGAAAAAAGTCCCTCGAACTAGTCCAAATGGGGCCTCACATAGTTGTAAAGTTAGTTTGTGAGTCTGTCTGACTAAAGCCAAGCAGACTGCTTTTCTGAATTCACAGGGGCCTCGGTCTGTAAGGATGGGCCAGGAGAGTCCTTTATAATAGTGCTTCAGACACCTGAGAGCAGCAGCCCTGCACTAATCACTCCAGAGGCTGACTACAAGTCAGACATTATCAAAAGTATGGCTCACTGGCTCCACGACCAGAAAGTCTGAAAAAGGACAGACTGCTGCTGACTCATGGGATGGTTATAGTGGCCTCTGATACCAATAAGCTCCTTGGGCCTCTCTCCCACGGAGTGCTCTATTCACCATGCTTCTAATCTTGAGTGCTCTATTCACCATGCTTCTAATTTTCATTTTTTGCTCTAATTTGCTCCGTTTTCTTACCCAATTTGTCTCCCACAGAATAAAGCCTTTTAATATTACATGTTAGTTGCCTCTGGACCTAGGGCCCAGCTATACCAGATATGATCCCAATCCCATTGTAGAGAAACAACTCCAAGAAAAGTAAAAAATAAAACAGGAGCGACTCCATCTTAAAGAAACACCTCCATCATAAACTCCTAGATTCCTGTGACTAAAAACTTGGCTTGTCCTCTGTGCCTAAGAGTAAACACAGTAATTAACATTCCTATTGTCTTTAAACCTCACTCCTCATAACTGCCCTATTTATATTAGGATAGTGATAAAATAATTGTAACCAATAATCATTCTAAACTAATGAGGTAAGATCCTCTTGGACATGAACAGCCTCACATTTCAACTCCCTTTAACTTTTCAGCTTCCACGGAGTCACTCTCCTTTTGCTTCTCAGCTTATAGTGTTAAGCCTCTTCCATTTTATGTTATTTTTTCCCCTATAATTCAAGTTACAGGTTCTTCTTTAGCCACAGGACAGCTACTTCCCTCCAGTTATGATGACCACACTTGTGATGCTTAGACTCTAACTTTCCTTTCTCTTACAGAATATAATAATTCAATTTTAGCCACTGTACCTTCTATTTACCCACCTAAGTTACTTTCAGTTTGCCCAGACTCAGCAAAATATTCCTGGAATAACATTTCCTCACAGTTTGGCTTTCCAAACTGGACACCCTGTGTTTTTCCTAAATACATGATTTGTTATTTCTTAAATAATTTTGCCTTTTCTTTGTTTGACAACTTCCCACATTAACAAATTAACTCTCAATGTCTCCACTGCCTCCTTTTATTTATTTATTTATTTTTTGGAGAGGTTTTTGCTATAGTGCATGTGCACTCACCAGACAGACAGAGAGACATAGAGACAGAAAACGAGAAATCACTCCCCAGGGGGGATGGTCACGCCACAATCCCTTCTCCTCCATTCTCCTCTCAGGATCTTGGGCATGCATGCACACGCGCCTGACATGAGTTTTAAGCCACCAGGTTCGGGACGCGAACTGCGGTCGACTACGTGGGAGTCCAGCAACATAGCCATTACACTAACTGCTGGTTCCCTCCATTGTCTTCTTTAAATAGGAACAAATTGACCAACAACTGGCTAACAGAATTAATGCCCTAAAAGAAGCAGTTTTATATTTAGGACAAGAAATTCAAAATATTATGGTCTGGTTAACTACTGCCTGTCATGCTGATTATAATTTGATCTATGTTACTCCTTTACCTTACAATCACACACAAATTACCTGGGAACAAATTCAATCTCACCTCAGAGGGGCCTTCAATCACTCTCTCACCATAAACTTACAAAAATTACAGGCTGACATTACAAAAAATTCCAAATCCCATTTGAACTCCATAGTACCCTCTAATGTGGCCAATGGTATTGTGTCCTCCTTACTTGGTGTATTCACCAATTCCAAACACTCATTCTCTATGCTATTTTATTTGGTCAGAGGACTTTTTGGACTTATCTTCCTATGTTTGTTTTGCTTTCCAGTTATCATCAAACAATTCCATTCCACCATATCATCAATAGAAATTAAAATTCACCTCTCCAAACTTCAAAATAAAAAAGGGGGAAATGGAGGAGTCTGACTCGGTAGGGCCCCAGGATCTGTTTTGAGCTTTTTGACCTTTTGAGTTTCACTTAGGTCTGGCTCAGCATGTTGGCAAGGCCGCTACTGTCTACCCCTCCCCCACACACACCTAGAAATAAAACTTAAGTCGAATTAGCATGTCAGCAAGGCTGCCTGCTCTTTGCTCCGGAAATCTGTGGTAGCCTTGCTGGGAAGCGACCTCCCTCTGACTCCCCAATATACTACTATAAAAAATTACATAGCTCTCTTGAGTATGTAATGAGATTTTTCTAAAAGTCCCCCGACCATTCCCCTCGACCCTGATCACCTACTGTTAATTACAATGCTTTATCTC
>NW_006160112.1:129576-143479 GCF_000334495.1 Tupaia belangeri chinensis | reverse complement strand
AAGATACATTTAACATAAACTTAAAGATAATCTTTTCTTTACATAAAATAGGATTAGGCCGAAACTGGCCCAGGACACCCTCGCCCTCACCAAGTGAAATAGATAAATATATTAGGATTCCTTAAATTAAGTTTTAGATCCCTATAAAACTATAGAAGTATTATTCTTTATTAAGATCCATAACAACTAATATCTATACTTGAGATTTTCTTTTCTCAGCACCATTCCGGGTAATCACAGGAAGACTGCTGTGCCGCATCAGCTAATAATTATCTCTGCTTGCTGGGGCCACTTTCCTGAAACTGCATTCCATAAAGACCCACCTACATCAAACAAACAATTGCAGAACTGCACTAGATCCACCCTTAATCCAACCTAAATAGAATCTATGTTCTCTATTGTTAAAAACTTTATGACCTGATAATTGAAACATGTAGCCCCTCTCCCGTTTACTTGCATGTATCACATTTTCAATAAAAACGCATGATGATTCCTAGCAGTTGTCACTCTTCAGAAAGTGATCTCTGAGGGGTGTCTGGCTAAGAATGTGTATAAAAAAGGCACCAAGGCCTTTGTATTCTGTTCACCTGCGCTGCTTCCGACAAGTCAACCCACCCCCACAAAGGCTGGACCCCGGCACTAGGTATCTTATATTTTTGTGGTTATGGTAAATGGAATTTTCTCTTCAGTTCTATCTCAGTCTGCCTGTTGTTTTTATATAGAAATGCAATAGATTTCTCTATGTTGATTTTGTATCCTGCAGCTTTACTGTATTCATTTATTACTTCCAGGAACATTTTCATGGATACTGTTGGGTCTTCTAAGTGTACAATGAAGTAATCTGTAAATAGAGATAAATTCGCCTCTTTTTTTTTTCCTACTTGAATGCCTTTTTATTTTATTCTCTATTCTGATTGCATTGGTAAGGACTTCCAGTACTATACTGAAAAAAAGTGGAGAAAGTGGGCATCCTTGCCTTATACCTGTTTTTACCAGAAAAACTTTCAGCTTTTCCCCATTCAGGATGATGTTAGCTTTGTGTTTTTCATAGATACCTTCTATTTTGTTGAGGAATAACTCTCTATGCTGATTTTGCTGAGAGTCTTGATCATGAAGCGATGTTGTATTTTATCACATGCTTTTTCTGTATCAATTGATACAATTATATGGTTTTTATCTTTCTTTCTGTTAATATGGTGTATTACATTTATGGTTTTGTGTATGCTAAACCAACCTTGCAGTCCTGGAATAAAGTCTATCTGATCGTGATGTAGAATCTTTTTTATAAGTAGTTGGGTACCATTTGCTAGTATCTTGTTGAGAATATTTTCCATCTATATTCAGAAATATTGGCCTATAATTTTCCTTCCTTGATCTGTCTTTCTCTGTTTTAAGTATAAGGGTGATGGAGACTTTAGAATAAATTGGGGAGACTTTCACCCTTACGGATCTTTTGGAATAACATAAGTAGAATGATGACTAATTCTTCTTTAAAAGTTTTGAACAGTTCAGGGACAAGCAGTCGGCATTATGGCTATGTTGCTGGACTCCCATGTAGTCAACCATAGTTCGAGTCCTGGACCAGGTGACTTATATGCATACTGGATGCATGTGCATGTTTTTCCAAGATCCCAAGGGAAGAATGGAGGGAAAGGAATTGTGGCCAGCCTAACCCTCCTGGGGGGGGGGGGTGATTTCTCGCTTTCTGTCTTGGTCTCTCTCTGTCTTTATGACAAGAACTCGCATCCTATAGCAAAAAATCCTCTCAAAAAAAAAGTTTTATAGAATTCAGAGGTGAAGCCATCAGTACCAGGATTTTTCATTGTTGGGAGTTTATTCATTACTGATTCAATTTCATGGCTTTTTACAGGCCTATTGAGATTTTCTGTATCCTCCTGACTCAATCTTGGTAGATTATATGTGTCCAGGAATTTGTCCATCTTATCCAGATTTTCTTGTCTATTGGCATATAGCTTTTCATAATATCTTCTAATGATGTTTTTTATTTCTATTATATCTGCTGTTATATTGTTTGCTTCATTGCAAATTTGATATATCTGGTTCCTTTCTCTCTTCTTCATCAGTCAAGCTAGTGGCGTGTCAATTCTCTTTATCTTTTTAAACAACAAGATTTTACATTTATTTATTTTTCGTATACTTAGATTATTTTTATTAAATTTATTTCTGCTTGGATCTTTATTATTTCTTTTCTCCTCATGTTTTTTGAAATTTTTTTGCTATTGTTTTTTTCAATTTTTTGAGGCATGGTGTTAGGTAGTCCATTTGCCTTTTTTCTATCTTCTTATTATGGACATACACTAATTTCTATAAACTTCCTGCTTTTAAATGCTTTTGCACTGTTGCAAAGATTATGGAAAGTAGTGTACTCAATATCACTGGTTTCTATGAATCTTTATTTCAGTCTTTATTTCTTTGGTAGTCGTGAAGCCATTCGGGATTAGGTTATTTAGTTTCCATGTATTTGTATATTTTTGATGAGTTTTCTTAACTTTAATATCAAGTTCAATTTCATCATGGTGGTAGAAGTTGCTGGAAATAGTTTCTATGCCTTTCAATCTGTAGAGGCTTGCTTTGTGCTCTATCACGTGATCAATCTTTGTAAATATTCCATGCACGGGCGAGAAAAAAAAGAGTACCTCATGTTTTTTCTGCGTAAGGTTCTATAAATGCCTGTTAAGTCCATTTGATATATGGAATCATTTAGATCCTTTATGTCTTTGCTTATTTTTTGTCTAAATGATCTGTGCAAAAGTGATAGTGGGGTATAGAGGTCCCCAACAATTAAGGTGTTGCAATCTATTTTTCCTTTTAGAGCTGACATTCTTTCATTTCCATATTTGGGTGCTCCTGAGTTAGTTCTACATTTATAAGCATTATGTCTTTTTGATGAGTTAGCCCTTTTACTTCTATATAATACCTTTCTTTGTCTCTTTGTAGTTTTTGGATTAAACTCTACTTTGCCAGAAATTATTATTGTGACTACAGCTCCTTTTTGGTTCTCATTTGCATGGGAAGTCTTTCTGTAGTCCTTCACTTTTAGTCTATGTACATCTTTATCCATGAGATGTGTTTCTTGTAGGCAACAGATGGAGAGTTTCTTTCTTTCTTTCTTTCTTTTTTTTTTTTCTAATTCAGTCAGCTAGTCTGTGTCTCTTGATTGGAGAATTCAGTCTTTTAACATTCAATGTTATTATCAGCATTTCTGAACTTGTGCATACCTTTCAGTTAGCTATTGTTTGGTTGTTATTTATTCCCTTATTTCTGGCTGTTCATTCTTTAGTTTTTCTGGAACATGACTGTTTTCAGAGATTCTTTTTTTTTGTTAGAGCTTTTTGCTATAGGGTGTGTGTGCTAGACAGAAAGACAGAGAGAGAGAGAGACAGAAAACCAGAAATCACCCCCCAGGGGGGATGACCACACCACAATCCCTTATCCTCCATTCTCCTCTTGGGATCTTGGGCATGCATTCACACGCACCTGGTATGAGTTTAAACCACCAGGGCCAGGACTTGAACCATGGTCGACTACATGAGAGTCCAGTGACATAGCCATTATGCTAACTGCTGGTCCAATCTGTTCAGATTCTTGAAGAGGTGGTCTGGTGTTGACAAATTTTTTCAGGTTTTGTTTGAGAAGATTTTAATCTTTTTTTTTTCTTTTTTCCCATGTAAAGGATAATCTTGCTGGATATAATAATCTTGGTTAAAATTGTTTCTCTCTTAAAACTTCAAATATGTCTTTCTGTTCTTTCATTGCTTGCAGTGTTTCTGTTGAAAGGTCTGCTGTTAGCTCAAGGAAATGACCTTTGTAAGTCACTTGATGTTTCTTGCTTGTCAATTTTAGTATATCATCTTTATCTTTATTTTTTTAGAGCTCTTTGCTATAGGGCGCGTGCTCTCACCAGACAGACAGAGAGAGAGACAGAGAGACAGAAAGCGGATGGTCACGCCGCAATCCCTTCTCCTCCAATCTCCTCTCAGGATCTTGGGCACGCATGCACATGCTCCCGGCGTGAGGTTTAAGCCACCAGGTCTGTGACGTGAACCACAGTCGACTACGTGAGAGTCCAACGACATAGCCATTACGTTAACTGCTGGTTCCCGCTTGGTTTTGATATCTACAGTGCATTTCCTGATCACTAGAGGACCTTAGAAAATGCTCTACTTTTGCTTTCTGGAGTGAATCAGACTCTGCCTTACAACAACTGTGAGGTGCAGGAAAAATTTGTTGCCATCATTGTAGGATACCTTCCAATACTTTCAGCCAAAATTGGAACTTTTTTGGAGCGCTACAAATCCCACAGGTAAGTGCTTTGTTGGGTTGCAAACTGTTGTTTAAATCTCTCCAAATATGATTTTCTCACATCTTAGTAAAGAAAATATGGAATCTGTGTGTACACATTCTTAGAGATTTATAAATAGATAACAATTCCCTGGGTCATGGGATTATTCACAGTGCAAAATGAGAAAGAAACAGGACAGTGAAATCTGTGAGCCTCCCTTCAGATTACTGTCCATGGCCAATAATTCTACCTCCCATTGTTATGACTAGTTATTCCTGAAAACTCAATGATCTGTGCCTCGTAGAAAATGTACACAGCACAGAGAACAGCCCCTTCTTGTGATAGGACATTATCAGGAAGCATTTAGAGGACAATGAGAATTGTAAAGGTGTAAAGACCTTTGTATCCACTTATCATTTGAGACAAATATGATGGCATATTCCAGCTCTGGAAATCCACTACATTGACAATGACTCAGTTATATCTGCTTTGCTTTACCAGCTTCCTTGGTCCTTCCTTGAACCCAAGCTGTTGGGCCATTGGATGCATTTCCCAATCATTCTCCACATTAAAACCCTACAATGTAGAGATTTTTCCCAGGGCATTTGTCTCAAAGCAGTATTCAGAAGACATTACTGGGAAACAAAAATACCATTTGCTCATAGGAAATATGTCTTAGAAAAAAATTATTTTAAAAATATCAGAGAAGGTAAGTGGTTGTATTTAAGAAACACACACACACACACACACACACACACACACACACAAAGGTTTTCTTTCATGATGAGTTTACAGTGTCAAAAGATTAATAATAAAGATTTATCCCCCGGAATTTACATTTAACATTACCTTCCAGGCAAGGAAGCCTCTGGTCTACATGTCACACACACCCAGGATGGCAGAATTACCATCTTTTACACCATCTTTATAAAGTTTATGTTATCTTCATTTTGACTGTAGAATATGAATGGTTTATTGAATCTTAAGGTTTTGCATTGTTCTCAGAATGATTATATTGACTGAAAATAGTCACACATCCTTTTCTAAAACATAGGGCAATGAGAAACAAAGTCTGTTAAAGCCTGTAATGACAGAAAGGGGTGATCTTTGCAGCAGACTTTTCTTCTCTCAAGATTCCAGTCTGTGGTCTTATCAGGTAGAGAACATTCTCCCCCTTGTTTAAGGAAAAACACTAGATACCACTGTAGAAAACAACAAAAAAATTATGCTATTTGTTTTCTCATCCAGATCACGTATGATCCTTCTGATGCCACCCTATGTGATAAAGCTCAGTTTGCATCAGTTTATCAGATGGCCACCAATGACAGCTCTCTGGCTCAGGAAATAATCTGGTTGTTGATGCATTTTGGTTGGACATGGGTGGCACTTTATGTATCTGATGATATGAAAGGGGAGCAGTATCTTCAGGTTCTAAATGCAGAGACAATAAGAAGGCATATCTATGTAGCTTTCACAGAAGTGCTCCCTCCTAGATGGGGTGTCAAGACATCCCATTGTCAGTGTCCGCCCCAGGGCTTAGGTCTGGCTGAATTATGATCAGGGGGCTGCTGGTGACAAAGAGAAAGAGGATGAGAAAGAGAAATCCCTCCATCTTGCCAGGACCAAGGAATTGGAAAGAATGAGACAAAGGGATAGAGTAGAAAGGGATACAGGCAGCCTGAACCTAGGTAGCTCAAGCAGCTTGTGCCATAGCTGAGCCACTGCTTGAGCTACTTGAGCTGCCTGAGCCATTTGAGCCCCCCCCCAGACAAACTGTGCCTCTTTATTTATATAGTACAAGGAGACATTACACATGTATGTTTTATGACACTTCATAGATTGGTTGCCAGGTTACAAACAATAAGAAGCAGTTAACAAATTTATAAGGGCTTAGTAATACTGGGCCAGGTGTATCCCTTGGTGATAATCCCATCAAGAGAAAGTCTCAACTTCTTTTCTAATGCAGAGCAACCTAGCTGTTAGGTGAGGGGAAGAACCTAAAGAACTTCTCCATAAGGAGTGCACCACCACACCCAGAGAAGGCTAAAGAACCTTTCAGATGCAGAGCAGGGATTGAACTTTACTAATTGGAGTCAAGATGTTTCTTGAAGTCCATCAGATATGTCTGTTGGAATGCCCCTAGTAATTTCCACCCTTGCTCTGTCTGCAGCCAAGGTCAAGGAAAGACAAGTTACAAGGTTCTGCCAAACCCCAAAAGAGCAGGTGGTGTTTGCTCAGAGCATGTCCCCACACCTCAGATTCTCTCTCTTACATGTGTCCCCACATCCCATGATATTAGAACCAGAATCAGAGTTTCATCTGCAAATGTGTATATAATACTTGTTGATGAAAATAGTGTCTGGAACCTGGCTATGTTAGAAAAATTCTATTTAATTTTGGGAAAGATGTGGATCTTGAGAAATTTCAGCTCATTACAGTGGAGAAGACTTTTGTTTGCCAAATCTCACCTTTTCCATGGAAGCCTCTTATTTTCAAAGTGGGAAAGGAAAATTCCTGGCTTTAAACAATTTCTCAAGACAGTCAGCTCTTTCCAATACCCAGAAGACTTTTACTTACATGAATTATGGACTTCCTTTTTAAACTGCTCAATTGACCTATCACTATGTGGCAAAATTAGGTACTGAGCACCAAATTTTTCCTTAGAGTTTATGCCATTTTCATTGAATCTTATGACCATTTCTGAGTTCAGCTTTTTAATCTGTCATGCTGTATATATTATGGCCCAAGTCCTTCATAAGATGGTCTTAAAGAAAATAGAAATGGGGTTCCCAGAAGATGCAGACCAGCCTGTGCTTCTTCCCTGGCAGGTAAATATTCTCCACAACCATCATATGAAGTGGACACTTGTTACGTTTGGAAGTATTTTATTCAAATATGACATAATGATCATATTCGCTTCTCAAGATTAACAGAATTAAGCGAAATGTAAAAAATGTTATTTTTATATTTGGTATATGTGTATTATATTTATTAAGAGAACTCTGCCATTGGGAGTTGAATTTTAAGATACATAGCTATATCAGTTAAATATTTCCTAATGTAGAATGAAACACAATATAAATCCAAAAAAAGACACAGAGAGATAAGAAGTTGACCAAATCTATATTTGTTTCCTAAAAATGCATCCACTGTCAATAAGTATTGACATAATGATCATACTTGTTCCCAGCTATTTTATCTTTACTAAAGTATATACTGTGGCCTATTCCCTCTATGTAATACTTATACTGAGAACAGAAATGGATTCTACATCATATCTTAAAATGATTCATGGAAAAAACTTGTTTCAGACTTAAGTGTACTTGAAATTTATTTTAAAAAATGTGTGGATGCATACTGTGATTTGATGTTAAAATGCAAAACTACTTTTGATGCCTATAATCTCAGGATATCCTACCTGGCTTATAAATAAGTTTGTATTTTAAACTAAACATACCTAATCCAAACTTTATATATAAAATATTTTTATTCACAGGGAACAGATACTTTAGTCAATTTTTTGGATTAAGACAAGTTAATGTATATAAAAAAATTGTCATCAGAAAGCTTAATTTACCATGTGATTTTTTTTTTTTTGAGAGAGAGATTTTCACTGTAGGGTGTGTGCGCTCACCAGACAGACAGAGAGAGACATAGAGACAAAGCGAGAAATCACCCCCCAGGGCTGATGGTCATGCCACAATCCCTTCTCCATTCTCCTCTTGGGATCTTGGGCACGCATGCACAGGCGCCCGGCGTGAGTTTTAAGCCACCGGGTCCGGGACACGAACTGCGGTCGACTACGTAGGAGTCCAGCGATATAGCCATTACGCTAACTGAGGGTTCCCATACCATGTGATTTTTATTTGTATTACTAATAATAACATTTGACTGCCCCTTTGAGGACATTTAATGATGACTCTTAGAAAAGCAGATAATTTGTCAAGATGCCTATCTAGAGATGAAAGAATATGTAGATATTTCTAACAGTAAAAATTTAAGGAATTAAATACCAGTTCTATAAAAAAGTTATTTTCTGTAACATAATGTCAAACACCTGAAGGTTAAGAGACCAATATGATTTTAAAAGACCACTCTTTTGGAACCAGCATTTGGTGTAATGGCTATGTCACTGGACTCCCATGTAGCTGACAGTGGTTGAAGTCCCAGACCCTGTGACTTAAACTCACGCTGGGTTTGTGTGCATGTGTGCCCAAAATCTTGAGAGGAGAATGGATGAGAAGGGCTGCAGTGTGGCCATCTCCCCTGGGGGGGAGGTGATTTCTCACTTTCTGTCTCTCTATCTCTCTCTTTCTGGCAAGCTCACATGCCCTGTAGCAAAAATCTCTCTCTCTCTCAAAAAAAAAAAAAAAAGACCACTCTTTAAATTTATTTTATACATACAAACACTGTATATCACTAAGCTTGTTAAGGTGAATTTACCCAACACGAAATACACTTCAGGTAAGTTTAGGTGAGGATACTATAAATGTTATAATCAACAGTTAATAAACCATTTCTGTGTCCAAAAAATTTCTTGCCTCTCTATTTTTATCTCTAATTTTTTTTCCCAATGATCTTCCCCTCTCCCACCCTCCTTCCACACTGTCTCCAGTGTCCATAACTGTTTTCAATGCTTTTATGTTCTCTAATCTTTCAATCTCTACCATAGAGTGGGGACAGTCAGTACATGTTAAGTGGAAACATAAAATGTCTCATTTATAACCTGACTTGCTTCACTCAGGAATAAATTGTCCCTATTCATCTACTTACTACTATATGCCAGGGTCTTGTAGGGTTTTTTGTTTGTTTGTTTGTTTTTTGTTTTTTATTTTTTATGGCTGGATAGTACTCCATAGAGTTTATATGCCACATTTTTTCAATCCATACATCTGTCTGTGGACATTTGGGTTGGTTCCATGTTTTACCAATTGTGAATACTGCTGCAGTAAACATAGACATGTAAGCACTTTTCCAACTGAGCCTTCTCCTGTCCTTTGAGTAGATGCCCAGGAGTGGATTTATTGGATCATATGATAGTTCTTTTTGTAAGTCTCTGATGAACCTCCATACTGTTTTCCACAGTGGTTGTACCAATTTACATTCCCACCAACAGTGTAGAAGAAATCCTCTTTCACCACAAGCCCACCAACACTTATTTTATGAATTTTTAATCTACGCCATTCTGACAGGGGTTAGGTGATATCTCATTGTGGTTTTAATCTGCATCTACCTTATGATTAAATATGTTGAACATTTTTTCTAATACGCTTTTTGACTATTTGTGTATCTTTAATAGAGAGTTTACTATATCTATAAAAATATTGATATAGAGGGACTGATTTTCATATATACCGTCTTGGGAAGGCTAAATAGACACAACCACTTTGTAAAATATTTTCTTTAGTTTTTTTTTTTTGGAGATTTTTGTTTTGTTTTGTTTTGTTTTAATCTATAGGTCGCAGGTGCTCGCCAGAGAGACAGAAAGCGAGAAATCACCCCCCACCCCCACCAGTGGGGATGGCCACACCGCAATCTCTTCTCGTCCATTCTCCTCCTGGGACCTTGGGCATGCACGCACATGCATTTGACATGGGTTTAAGCCACCAGGTCTGGGACTTGAACCGCATTCAACTATGTGGGCAGCCAGCAACATAGCCATTATGCCAACTGCTGGTCCCTGGAAAATATTTTCTAGTATCAACCAAAATTGAATAAGCTCAGAACTCATGACCTAGTGACTCAGCTTATGCATCTACATGTGTACTGAAATACATGGCTAAGAATATAAATGGCAGAATTATTTATAGTAGTGCCAAACTTGACAAAACCCAAAAACCCATCAACAATATGGTGGATAAATATTAGTGGTCATACAGTGGATAACTCTGTAATGCAGAGAATGAACATTTCATTTCATAACCGCAATATGGATGGATCTTACCAATATGCTCACAAGTGAGAAAAGCTACACACAAGCAAAGCTATTTTTTATATAGCTTATATATAAATTTTGAAATGGGCATAATTCACCTAACATCATGAAGCTCAGGATAGTACTTACTTTTAGTGGAGTGGTATGCCTGGAAACAAGTGTCAAAGAACCCATAGGCTTTCTTAAGACTTAATTCCATCAAATACTGCTTTGGTCACTGTTGACTTTATGAAAATTCAAAACTTTACATATATATATATATTTATGCATCATATATTTCCATATAAATTTATTCTTTTTTCTATTTATTGTTTCAAATGAAAAGGGAAAATGAGACATAATATGTCATAGGAAACTGCAGAAGGCAAAACTTTTTTTAAAATAATACTTAAAAGCATTGTTGACAAAAAACATAAAAATATATTGGAAAAATAATATCTTTTTGAAATAATATCCTAAAGAAAATTTTCTAAAGATAATTTTTCCTATGTACCTAAGACACTGGGAAAAAAAAAAGATGACTTTCTTTTAATGTAATATATTTTTAACTACTTTACATTTTAAATCATTGTAATAGCTAGGGAAGGTCTTACACACTCAATGTGAGAGCAAATACATATTAAAAATATACAGCTTTGCTGAAAATAAGGACTGGGACTTCTTACACTCTTTTTCTTGAAGTATTTACTTTAGATAACTTGTAGTGGTAACTCCTTTTACTTTCTATTTGAAATGTATGTAAATTCTTTTACAGATAAATAAACCTCAAGTCCACTTTACAATCAAGAATGCCTTTACCAAGACCCCAGGGACTAATTCTTAGAAATGCAATCATCAAAAACGCAGTGCCCCCCTCACTCAGTGTCTATGGGAGAGTAAGAATCTAGCTTCAACCCAGTCATCATTGAACTATGGCAGATATATACTATGGAATATTACTCAGCTATCAGAAGCAATGAGACCCCATGGTTTGACTCAAAGTAGATGAATATAGAAGACTTAATGTTAAGCTAAGTGAGTCAGACTTTGAAAGATACACACTATATATCCCCACTCAATTTATGCCAATTTACACTCTGTGACAGAAATGAAAATATCTGAAGATATGATAGCAGAGAGGATAGGTGTTGATACCAAAGACTAAAAGAGGGGGAAAGGTGGTAGAGAATGGATGGTCAAAGGTGGGTGTGAGGTGCAAAGGAAAGAAACATTAACAGACAAAATAAAATGTTAAATTCACTGTTGAAAAAATATATACTAAATACATCACGATGAGGACTTTATGTAAAATGTAATTAACCTGAAAAAGGAAAAATGAATCTAACTTCAACAGGGCAACTACTGCAAACTACTTCCTGTGATAAACACGTGAGAGGTTATTGTTACTGGGATAAATCTAAGAAGTAAAGAAAATGACCACTCCAATTACCAGGTAGATTAAGGATGAGTATGTTTGAAAAACAGTGATTGAAGACCTTTTATTAAGAATTAAGAATTGTGTATCTTAAAAATTAATAGGCTGTATTTGTTCAGTTATATAAAAGTTATATAAAAGGCAGAGATTCTTTCTGTCCTTCAATCTCTCTGTTTTTAGATTGTGAAGAGACTTTACCCAGCATGATTTACACCTCAGTCCAGCCCAGCTGAGACTAGTTTACACATCCTCATCAACAGATAATAAACCTTATCTGTGTCCCACAAGTGTCTTACCTCTCCATTTTCCTCCCGAATTTCCTTTCCTATGCTATTCTCCTCCCACACTGTCTTTCCACTTTGTCTCTGGTGTCCATTGCAATTTTTATTACTTTTATGTTCTCCAGTCTTTCAGTCTCTACCAGAGTGCAGATAGTTGGTATAAGTTAAGAGGAGACATACAATGTTTCTCTTTCATAGTCTGATGTGCTTCACTCAGCAACATATCTTCCATATTCATTTACTTTCTATCATATTCCAGGGTCTTGTTTTTTTTTTTTTTTTTTTTTTTGGCTGGATAGTACTCCATAGAGTTTATATGCCACAATTTTTCAATCCATACATCTGTCTGTGGACATTTGGGTTGGTTCCATGTTTTACCAATTGTGAATACTGCTGCAGTAAACATAGACATGTAAGCACTTTTCCAACTGAGCCTTCTCCTGTCCTTTGAGTAGATGCCCAGGAGTGGATTTATTGGATCATATGATAGTTCTTTTTGTAAGTCTCTGATGAACCTCCATACTGTTTTCCACAGTGGTTGTACCAATTTACATTCCCACCAACAGTGTAGAAGAAATCCTCTTTCACCACAAGCCCACCAACACTTATTTTATGAATTTTTAATCTACGCCATTCTGACAGGGGTTAGGTGATATCTCATTGTGGTTTTAATCTGCATCTACCTTATGATTAAATATGTTGAACATTTTTTCTAATACGCTTTTTGACTATTTGTGTATCTTTAATAGAGAGTTTTTTATTTAGCTCCTTTTCCCATCTTTTAATTTTTTTTTTCAGGTAAGCCACTTGAATTCCCTGTAGGTTCTGGTTATCAGTCCCTTATCTGAGGCATAGTTTACAAACATATTCTCCCATTCTGAGGATTGTTCATTCATGCTATTCACTGTGTCTTTTACTTCTTAATCTGATGTAATCCCGCTTTTCTTTTTATGGGATTATTGCTTGTGCTTTGGGGTCTTATTGGAGAAGCATTTTTGTGCCCCTATGTCTCCCAGAGTTTTCCCAGTGTTTTCCACCAGTATTTTTATAGTTTGAGGTCTTATGTTTAGATATTAGAGTCATTTTGAGTCAATTCTTGTTAATGGTGAAAGGTGGGGGTCCAGTTTTATCTTTCTGCAGTTGGATACCCAGTTTTTCAAGTACCATCTGCTAAAGATGTTTTCATTTTCCCCTGGATTGACTGGTATCCTTTGTCAAAGATCAGTTTACTGTACGTTTTGGGGATGATTTCTGAGGTTTCTAGCCTGTTCCATTGTTTCACCTGATTTTGTGCCAATACCATGCCATTTTGGTTATGACTACTTTATAGTATATTTTGGGGTCAGGGAGTGAGATGTCATACACTTCACTCTTCTTTCAGATGATTTCTTTGGTAATACAAGTGGAACATGGGATTTCTTTCCACTTTTTTGTGTCATTTTCAATATCTTTTAAAAAATTTTCCTAGTTGTTTTTTTAAAAGTCTTTGACAAGCTTGGTTAGGTTGATCCCTAGGTATCTTATTTGTTTTCTGGCTACGTAAAAGGGATTACTTTATTCAGATCTAACTCAGTCAGCTTGTTCATATATAGGGAAGAGAGTTGGTGAAGAAGTAGAGTCTGAGGAAGGACATTAAGAAGAAAAATAGAGAGGCAAAGAATTAACGGGATAAAGAAATGGGGTATAATCTGTTGAAGAAGACTGTATTATTATCAACTGGATTGGAGAGAAATGTACACATGTTGGAATATACACTTTGCAATTAAATAATGTGATTGAATCTATAAAAGAACTTGAAATAAAATTTAAATTTAAATTTACAAAAGAAGTTCTATAGATTTTTGGGTGATAATTCTGTATCCTGTCACTATATTTATTTATTACTTTAAGAAGTTTTTTTATGGATACCTTTAAGTCTTCTGTGAATACCATATGTCATCTGCAAATAAAGATATTGCCAACTCTTCTTT
>NW_006160112.1:128778-129557 GCF_000334495.1 Tupaia belangeri chinensis | reverse complement strand
TATATTATTCCTTCTTTTAAACGCATTGGCTAGGACTTCCAGCACTGTATTGAAAAGAAGTGGAGAAAGTAGGCAGCCATGTCTCATACCATTTTTTATTGCAAAAACTTTTAGCTTTTCTGCATTCAGTATAATGTTAGCTATAGATGTTTTATAAATGGCTTTTATTATATTTAGCAGATTTTGCTAAATGTCTTAATCATGAAGGGCTATAGTATTTTGTTGAATGCTTTTTCTGCATTGATTGAAATGATCATATGGTTCTTATCTTTCTTTCTGTTAATTTGGTGTTTTATTGTTTTTCATATGTTAAACTAGCCTGGAATAAAGCCTACCTAGTCCTGATGAATAATCTTTTTTTGCATGTTGTTGGATAAGGTTTGCTAGTATCTTGAGAATGCTTACTACTATATCCCTCAAAGAAATTGGTCTGTAGTTTTTTTTGTTTGTTTGTTTGTCATTTCTTTATATGTTTGGGGAATAAGAGTGATGGAGACTTTATAAAATGAATTTGGGAGGATTCCTTCTTTTTGATCTTTAGAAATATTTTGAATAGATTAAGTGTTAACTCTTGTTTAAAGTTTTGTAGAATTCAGAAGTCAAGCCATCAGGACCTGTACTTTTCTTTATTGGGAAGTTATTTATTACTGATTCCATCTCATTTCTTGTTATGGGTCTATTCAGGCTTTCTATGTCCTCCTGATTCAATCTTGGTCAATTATATGTGTCCAAGAATTTGTCCATATCATCCAGGTTCTCTTGTTTGTTGGCATATAGTC
>NW_006160112.1:121362-127886 GCF_000334495.1 Tupaia belangeri chinensis | reverse complement strand
TAAACTTTTATTTTTTCTCAAAATTGGGGTAAAGCCCTTTTAAATAGCAAAAAATGGGTTTTTTTTTTTTTTTTTTTAATCCATTAAGCCAGTCTGAGTCTCTTGATTGGAGATTTTAATTCATTAATATTGAACATAATTATCAATATTTACAGACTTTTTCTTTTCTTTATGTTGGCTAATTTCTTAGTTGTTTTTCGTTCTCTGATTTCTGTCTTTCTGAATAGTTTTCCTGGTGTAGCACTCTGTAGTTGTTAAATTGTTTCAGAATTTGTTCATCTAATAATGTTTTTTATCTTTTCTTCCCATATGAAGGATAATCTTGCTGGGTCTAGTAATCTTGGTTGAAAATTTTTTTTCATTTAACACTTTGAGTATATATATATATATATATATATCCCCATTCTTTCCTTGTTGTATTCTTTCCAAAGAGAGGTCTGATATTTGACTGATGGGAAAATCGTTGTGAGCACCTTGATGTTTCTCTCTTGACAATTTTGTTATCATGATTTTGTCTGTGGTTTTGGTCAATCTGCTATGAAGTGTCTTGGAAAAGATTTTCTTGGGTTTATTCTATTTGGGGTTCTTTGAATTTCTCATGTCTGGATATTCAAATATGTCTCTAGGTTTGGAAAGTCTTCTTCCAGAATGCCCTTACCATTAATTCCCATACTATTTTGTTAACTTTCTGGGATACCAATTATCCAGATGTTTGGGCGCTTATAAATATCTAGTATTTCTCATATATTGCCCTCATTTTTCTTAATTATATTCTCAGTCATTTAGGTAATTTTTTTTTTCTTTCTTATGGGGGAAAGAGGGTTTTTTTTTTTTTTTTTTTTTTTTTCCTATAGGGCGCGGCTCTTGCCAGCCAGACAGAGAGAGACATAGAGACAGAAAGCGAGGAATCACCCCCCAGGGGTGATGGTCATGCCGTAATCCCTTCTCCTCCATTCTCCTCTCGGGATCTTGGGCACGCATGCACATGTGCCTGGCGTGAGTTTTAAGCCACCGGGTCCGAGATGCGAACCGTGGTTGACTACGTGTGAGTCCAGCGACATAGCCATTACACTAACTGCTGGTTCCCTTTCTAGTAATTTTTCTTAGGTCAAAGTTTTTTTTTCTTCTACATCTGAGATTTGATCATCTGCATAATCTCATCTGCTTTTGGTTGTTGTTGTTTTTAGAGAGATTTTTTTTTTTTTTTTTTGCTATACAGCTTTTGTAGTTGCTGTTGAGATTGAGAAAAAGAAAGAAAGAAATTGCCTCCCCCGCCCCCTGGGGGGAGATTATAATGCTGAAACACCTTCTCTTTCATTCTCCTCTCAGGATTTTGGGCACACATGCACACTCATCCAGTTTGTCTTAAACAGCCAGGTCTGGGACTTGAACCATGGTTGACTACATGAGAGTTCAGCAATGAAACTATTATACCATCTGCTGAGACCCTCTATTCTGCATTTTATACTTGCAATGGAGGTTTTGATTTTCTGTATTACCACCTTCATTGCTAACAATTCCACTTGATTATTTTTTTTTTATAGGTAGGAAGAATCAATATTGACAAGATGTCAGTTCTTTTTTTTTAATTTTATTTTTTATTATCATCATCATAATCTTCTTTGTGTTACATTGGATTACATATAACTTTACAGTGTATTACATTGTTTTTTCAAAAGAGAATGCCATGCATGTCCGTCAGTACAGAGACATTAATCTCCCCACGTCAACATTCAATATCTTTTCTATGTTTTCCCCAATCATTATTTTTATTATTCTAATTATTTTTTAAAACAGTCAATTGCTATTTCTCATTTTGCTTGTAAAAATACTTTGCCCATCATGAAATACTTCTCAGACCAATCCAGTTGAGAATACTATACATGTCATCATCAACAGTTAATAAGCCCTATCTGTTTCTCACTAACGTCCTGTCTCTCTATTGTTCACTTGCTATCTTTCTCTATCCTCTTCTCTTCACTTACCCCATTCCACACTGTCCTATTCTCATTAAGTACCTTCACTGTGTTTATGTCCTCCGAATTTTTGCTCTCTATTATAGAGTGCGGATAGTCGGTATATATTGAGTGGATACATACAATATCTTTCTTTCATAGCCTGGCTTACTTCACTCAGCAATAGATCCTCCGTATCTGACCATTTTCTATCAAATTCCAGGGTCTTGTTATTTTTTATGGCTGAGTAGTATTCCATAGAGTATATATACCACACTTTTCCAATCCATTCATCAGTTTGTGGACATTTAGGTTGGTTCCATGTCTTGGCAATTGTGAATAATGCTGCAATAAACATGGATGTGCAAGCACTTTTCTGACTGAGCGTTCTCCTGTCTTTTGGGTAAATACCCAGAAGTGGGATTGCTGGATCAAATGGTAGTTCTATTTGTAGATCTTTGAGGAACCTCCATATTGTTCTCCACAGTGGTTGAACTAGTTTACATTCCCACCAACAGTGTAGGAGGGTTCCCTTTTCACCACATCCCCGCCAACACTTATCACTTTTTATATTCTTAATCTTTGCCATTCTGACAGGGGTTAGGTGGTATCTCATTGTGGTTTTTATCTGCATTTCCCTTATGATGAGGGATGTCGAGCATTTCCTCATATGCTTTTTGGCTGTTCGTATGTCTTCCTTAGAGAGACTTTTGTTCAGCTCACTTTCCCATCTTTTAATCGGGTTAATCATTTTTTTTCGCATAAGGCACTTGAGTTCCCTATGTATTCTCGTTATCAGTCCCTTGTCTGAGGCATATTTAACAAAAATATTTTCCCATTCTGAGGGTTGTCGGTTCACACTTGTTACTGTGTCCTTTGCTGTGCAGAAACTTCTTAGTCTAATATAGTCCCACTTGTCTATTTTAGGGATTATTGCCTGTGCTTTGGGAGTCTTATTTAAGAAGTCTTTGCCTACTCCAATGTCTCCCAGAGTTTCCCCAGCATTTTCCACAAGTAGTTTTATTGTCTGAGGTCTTAGGTTCAGATCTTTGATCCATTTTGAGTTGACTGTTGTCGACGGGCAGAGGCCTGGGTGAGGGGCCCGCCTCCCGCCGCCTTGCTTGGCACAGGTCCCGGGGGTGGCGGGGGCCGCAGCCGGGCCCGGGTGGGCCGACGCAGGGCCTATTCTGCCCGCTGCTGCCTCGCTCGCTCGGCGCGGGTCCCCCCACTTGATTATTTTTTATGGTGTCTGTTTCTTCTTTGAAATCATGGAATCATTTCCTCATCTTCTGGATCTTCTGGAGTTCATTGTCTCTTTCCTCTGGCATCTCATTTAATTTTTCAACTATAAATATTTTGAATTTTTATATGACATTTCTACAAGTTCCATTGTATTGCCTGTGAATGATGAGAAATTGATATTTTTCCATGGGAGAGAGTTATATTTTGGTTTCTCATATTTTGTATATACCTCTGTGATAGTTTCTGGTGATCTGGTGAATTACAAATTTCTTTCTAAATTCTTTGAGTTACTTCTGAATGTTTAAAGGTGTGAGTGGCAATCTCTCTGCTTTGCTGCCTCCCTGATGTTCACCAACAATCTGCACTGTTGTTGATGGACCTGGATAATTGAAAAGTCTCTCAATTACTAGAGAACAGGTGCTTCCAGATGTTCCGCCTTTTTGCATCAGAGCAATGAAAAACTTTTTACTAAATTTCAAACTCTCTCTCACTCTCAGAATCAAATAAAAGGAACCCCTGTATCTGATCACCCTAAGAGAAAGGCATGTGTTTGCCTCCTCTCCAGCCTAGGACACTTATTCTGCTTAGAAATTGAAGTAGATCTCTATTTCAAACTCTTCTCTATATTAAAAACTTTTTTTTTTTGTCCAGAGTAAATAGAGTTATTAACACTCCTACTATCTTTGTTAAATAACCCAAAACTCTCGACCCTAAAATGTTCTTTACTGATGTAATTGTAGAATTTGGGGGAAAGGAAAAGAAACATGATGGAAACTTTATCACCAACAGGAACTTTCCTGTTTTCTGCATCTGGTGCCCACCACCAAAGGAGTTTTCCACACTCCGCATTTGGCATGCCCACCAAAGTTGGACAGAAACAGCAACCATCATTGGCCAGACAAGGACCCATGGTGACAGCCTATTGTACAACGACTCTTTAAGATCAAGCAGCACCAACCCTGGGTGTGACTTTCTAGGCATCTGACCAGACCTAGGGACCTCACCTTAGAGCTTTTTACAGAATAAATTGTACTGGTTTTATTAAACTCCAAGGCCTGACTCTAGTATTTTTGTCTTTGCCACCTCTGACTCCACCTCTGATTTCACATCAAACCTGACAGTAATCATTAGTCACCAGACCCCTTGTACTGAGCCATAGGGAACATTCAGAGTCCACTATGTTTAAGCAAAGGTGTAGAGATTATTAACCTGCTTGATTTGGCTTCTGTAACCGCTTACATATAAGAATCTCCACTTCTGGGACCAGCAGTTAGTGTAATGGCTATGTCACTGGACTCCCATGGAGTCGACTACAGTTTGCGTCCTGGACCTGGTGGCTTGAAACTCACTCTGGGCACATGTGTATGCGTCCCAAAGATCCCAAGAGGAGAATGGAGGAGAAGGGATTGCAGCGTGACCATCCCCCGGGGGGTGATTTCTCACTTTCTGTCTGTCTCTCTCTGTCTGTCTGGCGAGCACACACGCCCTATAGCAAAAAACTCTCAAAAAATAAAAGAAAAAAAAAAAAACCTCGGTAACCACCTGCAGGATGTTGAATTCACTGGGAGCCTTCATCTGGCTTTGACATCAGAGGCCACAGCATCCTCTGGGGAAGAGTCGGGCCTGTGAAGCTCATGACGGCTGCTTTTCAACATGCCACTCTCTGTGCCCGAAGCTGGGACCAATGCTGCACTTTCTGCTCCTGCTGCCATCACAAAGATGGTGTGTCCCTTTCTGGTGTGGACAGAAGTCTGGCTGCTTTTTTCTATTTTTCCAGGGTCCTTTCCCAAGACCTAGGGAGAGTCATGCCCACAGATGTTGACAGACCATTTTGGCTGATTAGTAACAGGATTCTTCCTCCATTCTGCCCGTGGCATAATATTGGAGTATCTTGGTGATGTATATTACACCTCCTTAACACTGTTAAAGTAGATTATTTTCTGATCTTAGCAACATTCCTTTTCCAATCACCACCCTGAAAACTAAAAAACTCACCTATAACCTACAGGCCTTTGCTTCCACATGTTCTGCTTTTTTAGGCCAGAGCAATGAAAAACTTTTCACTAAATTTCAAACTCTGTCTCTCACTCTCAGAATCAAATAAAAGGAACCCCTGTATCTCATCACCCCAAGAGAAAGCATGTTTTTGCCTCCTCTCCAATCTAGGTCACTTACTCTGCTTAGAAATTGAAGTAGATCTCTATTTCGAACTCTTCTCTATATTAGAAACATTTTTGTCCATAGAAAAATGGAGTTATTAACACTCCTACTGTCTTTGTTAAATAACCCAAAACTCTCTACCATCAGATGTTCTTTAGTGATGTAATTGTAGGACCTGGGGGGAAGGGAAAAGAAACATGACAGAAACTTTCCCACCAGCAAGAACTTTCCTGTTTTCTGCATCTGACGCCCACCACCAAAGAACTTTTCCACCCTCCACATTTGGCACGTTCGCCAAAGTTGGACAGAAACAGTAACCTTCATTGGCTAGACAAGGACCCATGGTGACCGCTTATTGGACAACGGATCTTTAAGATCAAGCAGCACCCACCCTGGGTGTGACTCCCTCAGCCTCTGACCAGACCAAGGGACCTCACCTTAGAGCTTTTCACAGAATAAATTATACTCGTTTTATTAAACCCCAAGGCCTGACTCTGGTATTTTCCTCTTTGACACCTCTGACTCCGCTGCCGATTC
The DNA here is from genome assembly GCF_000334495.1 of Tupaia belangeri chinensis. Classification (NCBI taxonomy): domain Eukaryota; kingdom Metazoa; phylum Chordata; class Mammalia; order Scandentia; family Tupaiidae; genus Tupaia; species Tupaia belangeri. Next base: position 121,992 of record NW_006160112.1, on the reverse strand, counting down.
CACATCAAACCTAACAGTAATCATTAGTCACCACACCCCTTGCACTGAGCCATAGGGAACATTCAGAGTCCACCGTGTTTATGCAAAGGTGTAGAGATTATTAACCTGCTTTATTTGGCTTCTGTAACTGCTTACATATAAGAATCTCCACTCCTTCCCCTTGTTACCTCCTCCTCCTCAATAATTGCTGCTCCTGCCAAGTCAACCTAAATGTGGTTTTTGCCTTCATAAGTCCTTTCTCCCTACACTTGGGGCTGTGGGGGTTTGAGAAATATGAGTCTTCCTGTATGCTGCCAGCTTAATTAATAAACTCCAATAAATTTGTCTATGTCTGGACTTCCTCTTATTTCTCACTGGTTAGATTATAACAAAATAAATCCCATTAATTATTATTTTTACATAGTTGATTATTTTCTGTAGACACTGGCCATGCCCTTGGTTAAGCATTTGCTCAGCGAGTGAACAGAATTGAGCTCTGGGGCGGGACCCAAGACCAAAAAGCCATTGAGATGACCTGAGCACGACAGGTGGGAAAAAAATAAAATAAAAACAAAAGGATTTTTAGTCCTTTTTAAAAAAAAAAAAAAAAAAAAAAAAAAAAGCCACGGGGGCCAACAGTTACGGTTTCTT
>NW_006160112.1:114686-121314 GCF_000334495.1 Tupaia belangeri chinensis | reverse complement strand
TGCCATTTCAGTCCCATCAAAGGCTTGAAGATGCTGGGGTTGTTGCAAGTTCAGCCAGCCTGTGTATCCTGGAAGCCTCTCATCCCCAAATCTAAGACCTAGGGTTATCATAGGATGGAAGAGTGCTGAGCTGTCTTCTGAAGTCCTTGATTCTTTGGGTCCAGGTTACTAAAAGTAGAGACCTATCTCCAGGCAAAAAATACAGCCACAACCACATAAAAGTTGGTAAGAAAGAAAATATAATAGGAAAGAAAGATTTTAGGAAAGAAGTACACCCAAAAACCTTTGGGCTGGCAGGTTGCTAGGTAGCAACTGCTTCCTTTGGAACTGGCTTAGGTGTTATTTTACTACCAGAGATGATCATGAATATTTAAAGGTGGGAGGTCTGTCTCACAATCTATGTCCTTTGTTTGAACTCCTGGGCCTTCTCCTGCCCTTGCTTGTGCATCTCTCACAGGTGAAGAATTTGAGGAATTTGATTACCTAACTGCTCATGCCCAGTGTGGGCCATGATGTCTAATTAGGACAGACTGCCCAATTTGTTTATTGCCCCAGTGGGAATAGGGATGTTGACCAAAGTGTCTGGTTGAGTCTTTTTGTATCTATGAGGGACGAAAAGAGGGAAATTAGCCATCATCCCTATGTGTCTTCCTCAGGTTCCAAAGAAGAATAATGATATTTGCCTTGCCTTTATGGCACCAGGAGCTGGGTGGGAAGAAGGCATCTCATGGAGGGTCTGGTTGTAACTCTTGATAAATTGTGATTGATGCAACATATGTACTTCTGGTATTCTCTCTTTTTTTTTTTTTTTTTTTTTTTTTTTTTTTTTTTTTTGAGAGGTTTTTGCTATATGGCTCGTGCACTCACCAGAGAGAGAGAGTCAGAGAGACAGAAAGCAAGAAATCACCCCCCATGGTGATAGCCATGCCTCAATCCCTTCTCCTCCATTCCCCTCTCAGGATCTTGGGCGCGCAAGCACACGTGCCCAGCGTGAGTTTAAGCCACCGGGTCTGAGGCGTGAACCGTGGTCGACAACATGGGAGTCCAGTGACATAGCCATTACACTAACTGTTGGTCCCCTTCTGGTATTTTCTTAGGGCTGCCCACTCATTACTAGCTAACTGCCTGCCACAGGATCACAGGTACCTGTTTTCCTCAGAAATTTTGAGAATCTCAACAGCTCCTCCCATGTACTATCTGTACTCAGGGCTGACCTGGGGGGGAGAATGATAGTGCAGTGCAACTTCCTGTAAATCATACTACATTCTTCAAACTGTTTGGAAAGTTTCATTGAATTCCTGTGGAACTTGGGTATTACTACAGGAGAGGATGCAAATTTCCTGGAGCCCCTCACTATAATTTCTGTTTCTTGTTCCCTGCCCCATTATGGTGCAGGTTGTTAGGTCAACCCCTAACATAACCCCTGCTATGTCCTGGGTGCTATTTTTGTTTTAAATGTCAAGGTACCCTTCTATTAGAAAGGGTCTGGCCTGGAAACAAAATCTCACAATTAACTGATGTGAGACTGAAACCAGGAAAAGACCCACCTAATGTATTTTCTAAGGTTCTTGAAATATAAGGTTCATTTACATTGTAATGGCCCAGAGTAAGAAGTAAGTCTTCAGACTTTTGGTTATGATAGTGACCAACATGGACCATGAATGAGGGCCATTTGATCTCTAAAGCTCACTTAAAGGAAAGATAAGGTTTTAATTTCAATATGTAAGATGTTTTATAGGCTGGAAACTGCTGGTTGTGAGCTCAAAGACTCCAGGCTGAATGGCTCCAGACACCTGAAGAGAAATTTGATTATCTAAGGCTTCACCAATCAAGAATGCACACGAGATGGTTATCCCCTCACGAACCAATCACTGAAATGATCATGCTCCTAGGATCTCTACCCCTAATTTTGTCCTTAAAAACGCATGTGGAGAACATCTGGGGGAGACTGAGTCTTTTCATCATGAGCTGTCCACTCTCCTTGCTTTGCACTTTGCAATAAAGTTGTACTTTCTTTCATCATACCATGTGCCTATGGTTTGGTTTGATAGTACTTGAGTGAGTGAATTTGATTTGAGTTCAGTAACAAGAACACAGTGTCAGATGACACACACTTGCTCTAGGTCTTTAATATTGAAATTGGAGTGAGTGGCTTGGCACCACTGCAAGATTTCCCTGCATGTGTCCTTAATCCTACTTTTACCACACGTGAATGCATCAAAAGAAAGCACTTCCCACATTCTCATCTGCCAACAATAGTTGAACTGAATTTATTCTAGTCAAAATGCTGCGGCCTTAACCATTATCTTTAAGGAATCCCCACAGCTGGTGTCCAGCTATGAGAAGAACATTTTTCATGTCGATTGAGGCTGGGCCAGGACTGCCTCCCAGCCCACTTTCAGGCTCCCAAGACTAGGATCTCACTTTCTTTAAAGAACAGACAGTTCCTTGCCCTGCAGGAGTTCTCCCATTCCATCTATAGCCCACTTCCCAGCAAGGGGAATTGGGAAAATTGAGGCCATTGAGGCCGGAGCATGACTGACTCCTGGCCCACTTCCAGGACCCCAAAACTAGGACCTCACCTTCTTTAAAGGTAGGCAGGGTTTCATTTTTTCAATTTATTTTCTTTTTGCTATTTCTTTTTGTTTTGCTAATTCCCTCCTCTGCCTTGTCCCACAGACAGAGAGAGACATAGAGACAGAAAATGATAAATCACCCCCCGGTGGGGTGGTCACCCCGCAACCCCTACTCCTCCATTGTCCTCTAGGGATCTTGGGCACACGCACATATGCGCCTGGCATGAGTTTTAAGCCACCGGATCTGGGACACGAACCGCGGTTGACTATGTGGGAGTTCAGCGACAGCCATTACGCTAACTGTTGGTTCCCTATAGTTCACTTTTTCATTAATCTCCTCTGTACTCTTTTCTTTCCTCTTACATTATCCTCTCTTCTTCATCCTCCACTCTTCCTGAGGGATTTGACAGATATAGAATCCCAGTTCTGAACATACCTAGTATTGGAAGGTTCCTGGGATCCTCCTCAATATTGAATCATCTGTGAATATCTAGAATAGAGTACTCCTCTTGAGACCATATTACTAAAAATATCAGGAGAAGTACTTCTTCACACATCAATTCATAGCAAAAGGGATACTCACTTGCTCCTAGTTGAAGAAACTTCCTTCTAAGAGATATTCAAAAGTGAATACCTCTTCTAATGACTAGAAGTAGGACAAGAGCCTCAGGTCTGAACAAGTCAGGAAATATGTCTCCATCAAAAGAACAGAGTAACTCCCCTTCATCTCTCTTAAAATCTGAGGATGTCACCAAAATGTCAGGGAAAGAATTAAGAACCTTCATAACGAACAAATGTTATGAGTTGGAAAAGAAAAGAGACAACAAACTTCAGGAGATTAAGAAGTCCTTCTACGATATCAAAGAAGAAATGGACACTCTGAGAAAGAATCAGATGGAGCTATTAGAGATGAAGTCTGAAATAGAGGAAATCAAAAACTCTCTTGAAAGTATTAAAAGTTGATTAGACCATGCAGACGATCGAATCTCCAATGTAGAAGATAAAACCTCTGACCTAGTAAAAATCACCAAGAAGATAGAGAAAATAACTAAAAAACACAAGGATAATATACAAGAAATACTAGATTTCATAAGATGCCCAAACATCAGAATAATTGGCATCCTAGAAGGTGAAGAAAGTAATAACAGAATGGAAAATCTATTCCATGAAATTCTGTAAGAGAATTTCCCAAGTCTAGAAAGGCACTCAAACATCCAGACCCAAGAAATACAAAGGACCCCAAAGAGATTCAATCCCAAGAAGATCTTCCCCAAGGCACATCTTAGCCAGACTGGCAAAGACCACAGATAAAGACATGATACTAAAACTGGCAAGAGAGAAAAGAGAAGTGACTTACAAAGGTCATCCCATCAGGCTAACACCGGACCTTTCAATGGAAACAATGCTAGCAAGGAAAGAATGGGAAGATGTATTGAAAGTTTTAAGAGAGAAAAAATTTCAACCAAGACTATTACATCCAGCAAGATTATCCTTCATGGAGCCTTTTCTTCTTCTTCTTTTTTTTCCTTTATTTTGAAGAGGTTTTTGCTATAGGATGCATGCGCTCGCCAGACAGACAGAGAGAGACAGAGAGACAGAAAGCAAGAAATCACCCTCCAAAAGGGGATGGCCACGCTGCAATCCCTTCTCTCCTCAATTCTCCTCTCAGGATCTTGGGCACGCACGCAAACGTGCCTGGCATGAGTTTAAGCCACCGGGTCTGACACTCGAACTGTGGTTGACTACGTGGGAGTCCAGCGACGTAGCCATTACACTAACTGCTGGTCCCAACATGGAACCTTATCAAAGATTGACCACATCATAGGGCACAAAGCTAGCCTCTACAAATTCAGCATCTTCTCTGACCATGATGGTATTAAATTTAATTTTAATTTCAAGAGAAATCCTCAAAAATACCCAAATATATGGAAACTAAATAGCCTACTCCAGAATGACTCCACTACTACCGAAGAAATAGACTGAAATCAAAAAATCATGGAAGCCAATGACAATGAGGACATGAGTTTCCATAATCTTTGGGACACTGCTAAAGCAGCCATAAGAGGGAAGTTCATAGCAATTAGTGTAAATACTAAGAAATCGGAAAGAAGACTAATGGATCGCCTAACATCATGCTTCAAAGAATTGGAAAAGCAACAGCAAAAAATTCCAAAAACTACAGGAGAAAGGAAATAATAAACATTTGAGCAGAAATAAATGAAATAGACAATAAACATAGTATACAGAAAATAAATGAAAGTAAAAGCTGGTTCTTTGAAAGAGTAAATAAAATCAGTACACCACTACTGAGACTTATTAGTGAGACTTATTAAGAAGAAGAGAGGAACCAGGTGAATCAAATCTGCAATGAAGCTGGTAATATAACAACAGACATAGTAGAAATTCAAAACATCACTAGAGGTTACTTTGAACATCTACATGCTAAGAAACAAGACAACCTGGATGAGATGGACAAATTTCTGGACAAATATAAACTACCCAGAATGAGCCAGGAGGATATAGAATGTCTGAATAGGTGAATAAGAAGCCAGGAGATTGAATCAGTAATAAATAACCTCCCAAGAAAGAAAAGCCCTGGCCCTAATGGATTCACCTCTGAATCATACAAAACCTTCAAAGAAGAGATAACCCCCATTCTGCTCAAGTTATTTCTAAAGATCCAAAATGGTGAATCTCTTCCTAATTCATTTTATGAAGCCTCTATCACCCTTATCCTTAAAACAGATAAGGACAGGACAAGGAAGGAAAACTATAGACCAATATCTCTGATGAATATAGACACAAAGATTTTCAACAAGATACTAAAAAATCGTATCCAACAACTTAAAAAAAAGATCATACACATTGATCAAGTGGGCTTCATTCCAGGAATGCAAGGTTGGTTCAATATATGCAAAATCATAAACGTAATACATCATATTAACAGGAATATGGATAAAAACCATATGATCATATCGATTGATGCAGAAAAAGCATTTGATAAGATAAAACATCCCTTCATGATCAAGACTCTCAGAAAATTGGCATAGAAGGGCCATTTCTCAACACAATATAAACCATCTATGAAAAACCCATAACAAATATCATCCTGAATAGAGAAAAGCTGAAAGCTTTCCTACTAAACACGGGAACATGACAAAGATGCCCGCTTTTTTCCACTCCTTTTCAATATAGTACTGGAAGTCCTCACCAATGCAATCAGGAAAGAGGAAAATATAAAAGGCATCAGAATAGAAAAAGAAGTGAAACTCTCTCTATTGACAGATGACAAGATTGTATACATAGAAGACACAATTGTCTTCATGGAAAAATTACTGGAAGTGATACATGATTACAGTAAAGTTGCAGGATATAAAATCAATATACAGAAATCAATAGCATTTCTATATACAAATAGCAGGCAGATTGAGATAGAACTGAAAAAAGTTATTCCATTTACCATAGCCACCAAAAATATAAGATATTTAGGAATAAATCTAACCAAAGAAATTAAAGACCTTCAGAAGCAAAACTATGAGAAGCTAAAAAAAGAAATTGAAAATGACACAAAAAAGTGGAAGGACATCCCATGTTCTTGGATTGGAAGAATTAATATAATCACAATGACAATTCTACCCAAATTAATCTACATATTTAATGCAATGCCAATCAAAGTACCAGACACATTCTTCACAGATCTAGAAAAGACAATCATAAAATTTGTCTGGAATCATAAAAGACCCCGTATTGCCAAAAAACTTCTACACAAGAAGAGTGGCATTTCACTCCCTGACCCAAAAATATACTACAAAGTTGTGGTAATCAAGACAGCATGGCACTGGCACAAAAACAGACAGGAGGACCAATGGATCAGAATAGAGTCCCCAGAAGTAAATTCCCAAACATACAGTCAACTGATTTTTTTAAAAATTTTTTAATTTATTTTTTTATGTTTTGCTATAGGGCACGTGCGCTCACCAGACAGAGAGACAAAAAGCAAAAAATCACCCCCTAGGGGGGATGACCACGCCACAATTCCTTCTCCTCCATTC
>NW_006160112.1:91994-114395 GCF_000334495.1 Tupaia belangeri chinensis | reverse complement strand
TGTTGGGAAAGACTTCTTAAATAAACCCCCTAAAGCACAGTCGATCATCCCCGAAATAGACAAGTGGGATTACATCAGACTATAAGAAGTTTCTGCATGGCAAAAGACACAGTAATTCGTGTGAATTGACAGCCCTCTGAATGGGAAAATATTTTTGTAAATTATGCATCAGAGAAGGGTCTGATAAGCAGAATACACAAGGAACTCAAGCTGCTGTTTGGAAAAAAGGTGATCAACCCTATTAAAAGTTGGGAGAAGGAGTTGAAAAAAACACACTCTTTAAGATGACATATTAGTAGCCAAAAGGCATGTTAAAAAATGCTCCACATCCCTCATCTTAAGGGTAATGCAGATCAAAACATCATCGAGATACCACCCAACCCCGGTCAGAATGTCTAAGATTAAAAAAAAAAAATGATAAGTGTTGGCGGAGGTGTGGTGAAAGGGGAACTGTTTTACAATGCTAGTGGAAACGTAAATTGGTCCAGCCACTGTGGAGAACAATTTGGAGATTCCTCAAAAATCTACAAATAGAACTACCATATGACCCAGCAATCCCACTCCTCGGTATCTACCCAAAGGACAGAAGAGTTCTTAATTGGAAACATGCTTGCACATTGATGTTTATTGCAGCACTATTCACGATTGCTAAGACATGGAACCAACCCAAATGCCCCCGTACGGATGAATGGATTGAAAAACTGTGGCACATATACTCTACAGAATAATATTCAGCCATAAAAACTAACAAAACCCTTGCTTTTGACAGAAAGTGAAAGAATATGGAAGATTTACTGCTGAGTGAAGCAAGCCAGGTTATGAAGGAGAGACACTGTATGTCCTCACTTAATATCTACCGAGTGTCTGCACTGTATAACTGAAACTGATTGACCCAAGGTTGTACAAACACAAGAGATGGGGATTAGTGCCAGAAGTGGAGTGTGTGGAGAAGAGGGACCTAAGGAAGTACATTTGGAGGAGGGATACCGAGACAGAGCATTGACGGGATGGGGAGGTGTGGTGTTATTGTTGGAAGATATTCTGATCAACTGGACTGGGGAGAAATGTTCACATGTTGAAATGTTCACTTTATAAGATAAATAATATGATTGAATGTATATAAAAAATTAAAATAAAAAAGTGAATAAAAATAACTAACAAAAAAAAGGAAATTTTAGTATCTGGAATGGTATTTTTCTTTTTCAGGATTTCTGTTTGACTCTTTTATTGGGTGTCTGTCACTTTAACGATATACCCCTCATGTCATGGAATAATCTAATACTCTGGAATTAGTTGTTTGTTCTTCTTGCATTCAATAGAGTTTTGTCACAATGAATGCTTAAAACTCTTTATCATATATCTCTAAATTCCTTCATATAGTCCATTGTCAGTAAAGGGTCACTGTGTTCCCTTGAGGGAAATTTATTGGATTATTCATGTTTCTTCTGTTACTGTTCTGGTTTTTGGTCATTAATGGGTGAGGAAGACACCCTCACTTGGGAATTGTACCAGCACTGTGCTGCCCCCTACTCAAAAAGAAACCCTGAGATGCCAAAAGTATCCTGGATGCTCTAGGCTTGCCTTAAGTCACCTAGACCACCATGACAGAAATTCCCACAGGTGGATTCAATCATCATCACAAGAGAGACAAGCTATAAAATGGGGAGACTCTACCTATTGATTATAGGGAGACTCTACCTATTGACTATTTGACCAAGTAACAGGGCCTCAAGGACGGGAACCAGGAGTCTAGGAACTCTCAGATAATTTTAAAATGGCAGGGCCCAGCACCTCTGAGGCAAGGTCATCCAAACCCCCAGCTGAGAGCCCTTATCTAGACCTGAGCAGGGGGGGAAAGCTGGACCCTCGCTTCTCATACTCCCCCTTCCTTTGTGTGTGTTACAGTCTAGGAAACATCCTGAACTATAAAAGATCCCTTTATCTTAGGTACGGGGTCCTTGTGAAGGCCTGCTGCGACAGGCTGAAACTTGGACCCCAGCTAGCTGGAAAAATAAAAGCCTCTTTTGCAGTTGCATTGTCGTTGTCTTTTCTGCATCTCCATCAGTTAGACTGATCTCTGGACCCTTACAGGGATTACACAATCAGATACCCAATATTACCCAACATGCTCTCCCTACCAAGCTGCAGGGCCCCAGAGTTGAGTTCCAGAGTTGGGGACCAGGAAAGTTACCTGGCTGTCAGACCTAGGTGGGTGTTGACCCATGAGGAAGGCTGTGATGTAGCAGCCAATCATCAGCAAGAGCATTTTCTTACCCCTCTCTCCTTACCATTCTGACAGCCTTTGTCTCCATGACAACCCTGGAGGGTCCCTGCCTCCTTCAACCCGCATGGCAGGCAATCTCACAGAAAGTTGGGCCAAAAGACCAGTGGCTTGAGAAAGATGATCTATTTCTCGGTCTCTAACACATACTTTAGGGGAAGGATTTGGTCTAAGGACCAGTGGCTTCCAAATCCCCCTCTTATTGGGAAGCGGAACATTACAGCAAGGAAGGAAGGAGTCATGCAAGAACCAGTACCTGTTATGCTAACGCAGATGTGGGCATCCTTAGTAGGGAAATCAGAGAGAAAATTTGTAAAGTGAAACAGTGACTACTGGGAATGCTATTTTGGAATCTACAGAAAAAAAGAGAAAAGAAATATACTCCCCAGTCAGGTAAAGATCTGCACCATCTTCTAACCAATTTACAGAGGAAAAAAAAAAAGCTTTGGGGTAATTTTGGGGTGATCTCTGCAATATGTCAGGGCTTCCTTGGTCATGGACTGTGAATGAATTAAAAAATCCAGAGAAAGTAGATAGAAAAGAATTTACTCACTTTCCAATAGTAAAAAGGGACCAGATGTGAAGAGTTGCATTTGTCCCAAAGTGGGAGAAAGGGGACAAGCAGCTTTTATTGGAACATTAGGAAAGCAGGAATTATGCTTGGCTAATTAGGATGACCCTGGGACAGGACATCTGTTTGTCCTTGAGTTGTTTCATTGTTATTATCTCTGAATGTTGTATCTGGCTACTGTAGCATGTCATGTATTCTGTCCTTATTTTTGGTGCCAAGTGTTGACAGATGTTACAATCTTTATTTATGAAGGCAAGAACTTAGAAAATAGTAGGTTTTCCAGCTCTTATAAAGTAAAGCAAAAATGAAAAACAAAACCAAAAACAACTTGTGAAGGAAAATGGAGGATAAAGACTGTCTGAAGAACCTGGGAGTTTCACATGGGACTTTCCATCGAAAATATCTAAGGCATGATGGGTAACACACTGGATTTCTACATGGCCAACTATGGTTTGAGTCCCAGGCCTGACAACTTGAAAAATCAAACTAGGCATATGTGCATAAATGCCCACAATCCCAGGAGGAGAATGGAGGAGAAGAGACTGTGGTGTGGTCATCCCACCTGGTAGTTGATTTATCACTTTCCCACTCACTGTCCCTCTTTCTCCAGCAAGCTCACACACTTTATAGCAAAAACAAAAACAAAAACACACTAAGGGGCCAGCCAGAAATCGACTAATCCTTTTTCAACCTTTTTTTTTTATATTTCTTTTTTTTTCCAATTTATTTGCATTCATTCACTGTACATCATTACAGCATACAAAATGAGATTTTCCATCCAGAGTACACTGTATATTGTCTCAATCAAGCACATCAACAAACATGTTATTATTAGCAAACCACCCTCCTCTCACACCACCTCTAGTGTCCAAAATTGTCCTCCATTCCCTTCCCACCCACATTGCATTGATCACACAATTTCCTACATAACCTGACTACTTTCAAAGGTGAGTTCCCTCGTTACTACTAAGAAAACCAGTTTTAACTTAAATCAAAGAACCGCCAAGGAACTTTGCTTAAAGCCCGGAAACAGGTTAGGATTCTGTTCAAATGGTAGGTGCATGAACCTATCAGTCTCATATACTTTTATCTTCTGTTCTGGTTCAATTTTCCTGATTAAATTCTGGGATATAGTATTCAACTCCAGACTTGTCCCTATGATTAAGTTAGCTACTTTCTCAGTTTTTGGACTCTTATTTCCATGTATCTGCGTTTAGTTTTCCTGATACAGCACATCCTTGAGAACTTCTTGGAGGTCTGGTCTGGTGCTGGTAAATTCTTTCAGGTTTTGTTTATCTGAGAATGTTCTTGTCTTTTCTTCCCACCTGAAAGATAATCTTGCCGGATACAGTATTCTTGGCTGAAACTGCTTCTCTCTTAACACTTGGAATATATTTTCCCATTCTCTCCTCGCTTTTATTGTTTCTGATGAGAGATCTGCTGTTAGCCTGATGGGATGTCCTTTGTAGGTAACTTGCTGTTTTTCTCTTGCTAATCTTAGTATCTTGTCTTTGTCTGCAGTTTTGGTCAACCTGGCTATAATGTGTCTTGGAGAAGATCTTCTTGGGTTGATTCTATTTGGGGTCCTTTGTATTTCCTGGGACTGGATCTTCGAATGCCTCTCTAGGTTTGGAAAGTTTTCTTGCAGGATTTCCTGGAATAGATTATCAATGACCTTATGGGTTTCCTCACCTTCTGGAATGCCAATTATTAGGATATTTGGATGTTTGATGGTATCCAGTACTTCTCACATATTATTCTCAAATTTTTGTGCCATTTTCTCAGTCTTCATGGTGGATTTTTCTAGGCCGGCCATTTTCTCCTCTACATCTGAGATTCTATTTTCTGAACAATCTAGTCTGCTTTTAATACTTTCCAGGGAGATTTTCACTTCTTGTATTATAGACTTCATCTCTAGCAGTTCCGTTTGAGTCTTTTGTAAAGTGTGTAATTCCACTTTTAGATTTTGCAGGAATTTCCTCATCTCTTGGAACTCGTCAATTTCTTTCTCCTTTCTCTTTAGCAGTTCATTATCTCTCTTCTCTTCCATCTCTGTTAGCTTAGACATTATGAATGATCTGAATTCCTTATCAGACATTTCCATGATTTTCACCGAACTGCTCGTGGAGGAAGAGTTACTCTTTTCCCTAGGAGGAGAGGTATTTTCTTGTTTTCCCATGTTTCTCATGATCCGTCGGTGATTTCTTGTGATCTGATGAATGTTGTGTTTCTTTCAAATTCTTGAGGTTCAGCCGCTAGCTCGTTTGTTGGAGGTTGAATTATTAGTAGAAAATCTTCATTCCCTTAAAAATATAGTTCACAGTAGCCATGTGGAACCTTGTCCTGAAGGCCCGTGGCTTCTTCTCCTTTTTCAACCTTTGAAGAGGGGTACTAATGCATTCAAGGGAAGTGCTTTTTATAGCCTTCTGTTGTTTCTTGCTTTCTGTTTCTCTGTCTGTCTGGCAAGTACACATGACCTATACTAAAAATCTCTCTCAAAAATATTCTTTTAAAAATAATTAATTATTTAATTTTGCTTTTTACTATTATTATTTTCCAATTTGCTACAAGACATTCACACTCATCAGAGAGAGACAAAGAGAAAAAAGTGAGAAAGCAAGTTGTCAGGGTCAGGATTCAAAGCATGGCCAGTCTTTTGGGAATCTAGCACTTTAATCATCATTCTCTAAATTTGCCAATACAATTTTTAATTATTTCAATATTCTCTGAAGCAATAAGCTCATTTACAAACAGAAACAATTCATTTCTGACAAAATCAATTGATTGCTTTTCTCATGGAAGTTGTCATGCAACCTGATTGGGAATACATAGATGCAAAATGAGAAACACAGAAATTGAATATTTGAAAAATGTTTTCTTAAAAAAATTATTTCCATCACAAGTATTTCTATTTATATAAAGTCACGCTCCTGTTCTCAGGCTAATGTAATGTTTGTAAATTACAAATCTTCCAAGAAATAAGAAACAACTTGGATTCACTCCTGGTAGATTACAATCCTGTCCAGGTTGACCAAATCAATAAAACAGTGAGCCTCAGCTAAATATAGATAAAAGATGTTGTAAGACTCTAAGAAGAAGGACAGAATTAAGAGACATAACTCCTTTTCCTCAGTTACAGGTACGTGATTTACCTAAGCAGAGAGACTTTCTGTTTTCTTTAAAAAGACAGGTTTTGGGAACCAGCAGTTAGCGTAATGGCTATGTCGCTGGACTCCCACGTAGTTGACCATGGTTCACATCCCGGACCCGGTGGCTTAAAACTCATGCTGGGTGCATGTGCGTGCGTGCCCAAGATCCCAAGAGGAGAATGGAGGAGAAGGGATTGTGGCGTGACCATTTTAACTGGGGTGTGATTTCTCGCTTTCTGTCTCTCTCTGTCTGTCTGGCGAGCGCATGCACCCTATAGCAAAAACGTCTCAAAAAAAAAAAAAAAGACAGGTTTCATAGATTTAATGTTGAGTGATACACAGGTTAGTCTGGGGGTGTTTTCTGTATTTCAAATGTGAGATGGAAACCTGGTAGGACCCAATGCCCAACTTCAGGGACACATGATTGATGATTTATTCCCAACTGGAAAGGCTATGTTAACAGCTGGCTAAAACCAGTTGGAGCCAAGACCAAAAATAAGTAAATAAATTAATTAATTAAATAAAATGATATTTACCTGACCCCAAAGTTTATTATACTGCTGGGGGGGGGGAGATGCTCTTTTCTGGGCACATTTTGAGCCATGTTCAAAAACACATCTGTGCAATGGACCTTTCTTTGTCTCAGCCCCTAGGTTTTACCTTTCCTCCAAATTCCTATGTGTAGCCAACTCACATTTAATGTCTCATTAATCAGGGGCAATAAAAGCTTGTAACATCACTTATGACAGCTTTTTCCCTTTCCCTTTCTGTCTCCAGAGCATCCTTCCTGCTGTCTCCCAGTAAACTTTTTTGTTCTTATTCACTGGCTTGCTCTTCCTGAACAAACCCAAGAACTCACCTGGTCCAGGGCCCAAAGATGGTTCCCATCCTATATCATCTTCAAGACCCTTGATTGGACCTTATGAGAGACCCTCCTTCTGGACTCTAAATTAGGGCTGCACAACACAGATTTGCTTTTCCAAACAGAGGAGCCCTTGTCTTCCACTCAAATTTTTTATAAATCTACTGTTTTGCTCTTCTTTGTCTTCCCTGACATTTCAGCTTGGGTTAGTGTCCCTCAGTCTACAGGCACTTTGGGGGTTAGAGTCCTCTTAGCATTTTTGGGGGGGTTAGGGTTCCCTCTATACCTTGGAGTTAGAGTATCATCTACACCTTGGAGTTAGACTTCTTTCTACAACTTGGGGCTAGAGTACCCTTAATACTTTTGGAGTTAAGGCACATGCTACAGCCTGGAGTTAGAGTCCCTTTCACACCTTGGGGATAGATATTTTGACATATTGGGGTACTCTTGGCATTTTTAGAGTTAGGTTCTCTACAGCTTGAGATTAGAGTCTCTTCTACACAATAACAATAATAAAATGTATAAAAAGTGAGGGAATTTCCCTACCAAGACAGTTATCACAATTCTATGAATTCTAGCTAACTAACTCCATGTCTCCTGTGTTCAGTCTGTCTTTGTTTCTCTCTCTACTTAATCCCTATATCTTTGGAATTAACCACAAATATTTTGAGTTGCTTGATGGTAAGGCTCAAGTGGAAAAAATCTATCAGAAGATGAAATCCAGCAGAAAAGAATTTAGACTCCCAGTCTAAACTAAATCCTAGCAATAACTGATGAATGATCTCAGAAGTAGATCTTGCCTTAGTTGGATCTCAATTGAGACCACAGCCCCACCTATTGAATGACCTGGAGGCAGAAGCATCCAGTTGAGCTGGTCATGGATCCTGGTCCACACAAACTATCAGATAATACATGTTTCTTTTCAGCTACCAAGTTTGGAGTAATGTTTTCTTAGAGAATCAGAGACTAGTAGTCTTCCAGGCCCTGGGGTCTGACCTTATCTTACACTTCATCCTCCCTCCACTCTCCTTCCAGACTCCCTCCAGTTACACTGGTTCCTTCCTAACCTCTTCTCTGCCCATGCTTACTTCATCCTCCCAGTCTCTGGACAGTTGACATTCCACCTGAAACACTTCCCCCAGGTGTTGCAGGGCTGGCTCATCTTATCCTTGGTCAGAGCACAACCATCATCTCATTGAGGCCTTTCACACCGACCTATCCAGTGGCCCAAAGCTCTCTCTCACATCACGTACTTTGTTTGGCTCTTCTCTTTCTCATATATCTGCTTTTGTATTTGTGTCCATCTTACCTCAGGCTGTGAGCTCCTGAAGTCAGGGATTATGTTGGCCATTTTAAGTGTTGCACATAGTGCTAACACAGCCCCTGCACAGGATGAGTGCTCAGGGCACAATTTCTGAGTAAATAGGGATTATCTTGGAGCTCCCTGTTACTGCCTCTGAGCAGCTCATATTATGGAAATGGATAGTCTAAATACATGATGCAGGTTAGGTCAGAAGCAGGAAAAGCCAGAATGACCTGAGTAGTTTTTCTCAGCTCACAGCTTCAGTAGCGTTCAGTAGGTACAGTTTGCCTCCTGGTAGTCAGTGCTACAACTACAGCCCAAAGCATGAAGACCCAAAACTAAGCACATACATTTATTTGGCCCTTACCTGATGTTAACTCATTGATGTTAGACTTCTCAGCCACCAGAAGTAAAATCTACACAACCTCTATTTACAATATGTGAGTCTGTATTCAAGGGGTGCACCAACTGAGTTGCCTGAAGAATTATAAAGATGAGAAGTGACAGTTGTACTTGGTCCTCCATTGATGACCCACAATGTACTGAAATCCTTGGAAAATTCTTTTTACTCTCTGGAGATTTCTAAGAGCAGAAACAAGGTTTAGGGCTTGGGGACCTGAGTATCTGGGGTAGTGCAAAATGTGGCTGAGGATAGGACCGTTTACCCAGAGGCTGGCTGGAACGAGAAGGTAGTGTAAACTGCACTGTTCAAGAGAGTCAAGTCAAAGGGACAGACAAAGTAGGCTTTTGAGCTCTTCCAAATTTACCTGGAGCTTTCTTATCCTGTTGATTTTCTTACTTTAGGTCTAGGAGAGCCACTGCCTTGCTAGAAGACTAGATGCTTCCCCTCTTTACAAAGTTGCCTCCAACATCTATTATTTTCCTTTATTACCTCCCCCATATCATCTTTTATTTTGACCTCTACCTGTAAATCTTGTGTGTGCACTTGTACACAAATCGCAATGCCCAGAGACAATGTCCTTTCATGTAAGATATTTTGTATTTACATGTGTGTTTATGTATGTGCAGGAGATACCAAAATGACTTAACACATGCCCATAGGTTAAGTAAAATAAGCTCAAATTTATTTGAAGTTTGCATGATTAGGTAAAATATTTGACAAATGAAGTTAGTTTAATTTTCAAATATTTTTTTCTTTTTTTGAAGAAGTTTTTGCTACAGGACACGTGCACTCGGCAGACAGACAGAGAGATAGAAAGCAAGAAATCACCCCTTAGGGGAGATGGCCATGTCACAATCCCTTCTCCTCCCTTCTCCTCTTGGGATCTTGGGCACGCATGCACAAACACCCAGCATGAGTTTAAACCACCGGGTCTAGGATTCAAACTGCGGTCAACTACATGGGAGTCCAGCAACAAAGTCATTACACTAACTGCTGGTCCCTTATTTTCAATTTTTTACCATTTACATTTACTGTATTTTCTTGACTGATCAGTTCAAGTCCTAGGCCTAGCAGTTTGAAAAACACATCAGGAGTATATGTGTGTGTGCCCCAAATTCCAAAATGTAGGAGCCATGGAGGAGTATGGGGCTATTTTTGGCCCTCTCTTTCTTCCTGGCAAGTACGTACGCCCTCTGGGATTTTTTTTAATAAAAGGAATGTTATATATGAAATTAAATGGTTATAAATGAGAAGTCTTATGGGATTAAACTGAAAAATTTGCTAAATTTATTCAAAGATAACAATTCAAGATTAAAATTTCTTTTTCTCTTTTAAGCAAGGTTTTCATATAATATTACTAAAATTGGTAAATTATTTTTATTAGGCTTTTTGAGTGTAAAAAGAAGATTATGAGTTCTCTATGCCTTCTGGTGGGCTAATCAGATCATTTAGTAATTGTCATTGGAAAGGTTGCATCTCTTACTAAATCTCCTTTATAGCAGATTTTTACAACTATTTTTTTTCTTTTTTTTCCCTCTTTTAAAATTTCTCCAGAAGGTGTGTGCACTCACGATAGAAACAGACAGAGAGGGGGAAGTGTGAAAGTAGTCCCCTTGGGGAATAGAAATGCCATGAAGCCAGTTTAACCAATCAGAATTCTTACTAAACTTTTGCAAATAATGAGACAAACTTGAGACTAAACTTATTTGGCAAGTAAGTCCATTTTATTATGCTTTCACTTTGGTAGGAAGGGAATTGGAGAGAAAAAAAAGTTTCAAAAGAATTCTATACTGTGACTCTTACTAGTCATTAGTTCTGTCCATTGTTTATAAGTTTTTATTTATCTACAGTCTTTCTTGATGGTATCCTGAACTCTTTCCTGGCTTTAAGTCTTTGGAATAATATTTTTAAATTTTTCTACTTTTTGGGGGGAATGGATTTTGATTCACTTAAACTACTGGGATCAGCAGATGGCATAATGGTTACATGGTTAAACTCCCACATAACTGATTGAGGTTCAAGTCCTGAACCCAAAAGCTTGAAACTCATGCTGAGTGCTACGTGTGTGTGTTCCCAAAATCCTGATTGGAAAATGGAGGAGAAGGGATTGTAATGTGACCATCCCTCCTGGGGGGTGTTTTCTTACTTTCTGTCTCTTTGGTGAGCACACATGCCATATAGCAAAAAAACTCTCTTAAAACAAAACAAAACAAATCCTAAAATGACTCTTGTCACTCATGGGCAAGGATGATTGTCATCTTCTTCTGTTTTTTTTCTTCTTGGGGAAAATTATTCAACCAAGAGTCAGGAAAAGCATGAGCCAAGTGAAAATAAAAGATTTATTAAGCAAAAGTACACTCCAAAAGAGTTATGGAGTAGTCTGACCCTGACTGAGAGCACTTCTGAACTGCCATGTATTATAAATTTTCTTAAGGAATTATTTCATGTAATTTCATTTATTTTATTTATTTATTTTAACTTGACTAAAGAGGGAGGGAGAGAGAGAGAGAAAGCCACCAAGTCTGAGACTCAAACCACAGGAGGCCATGTTGGAATCCAGTACCTTTAATCACCACATCACCTGGTGGCCCCACATTATGAATTTTTTATGCTTACATTGGGATTTGCACCTGTGCAGGTTCTGTTATCTCCAGGTAGCTTAAACCCCCCACCCTTTTGTTTTCAGAATATCTTTGGTTACTTCTAATCTAGTAGCCAAGGAGTTCCCTTCTCTCTTCCCTGCTCATGCTTGTCTATCTCCGTACTCTTAAATTTCCTGAAGTTCTACAAACTGCACGTGGTCAGCTTGTTAAATAGATCCAAAGATCACCAAGATAAATTCTGTATAGACAACCTTTGTGACATGCATACTTACAGATCAGGAAATTCTTTCAGATCACCTCAGCCTACTGTTTCTACTGTAACTCATTGGCCAAAGTTGTACTGGACTATAGAATAGTTTTAAATAACATCCTGGCTGCACGTAGAGTATGATGGTGACAAACACTTCATGTTTCACTTAAATAAATCCTCAGAGATAGAAACTCAACTGTGTAATATAAGATAAACTACCTAGTCACAGAAGGTCTCACTTGTCCTTGATCAGAAAGATTGTTTCTCCTATTTTTCTAGATGCCTCAGGAAATTAAGTGTCTCTTGATGGGACCCTGAAAATGAATGTCTTATTTGCTGCATGTATGGAAGTTAGATGCGCTTTCAGATTTTGTGTCGAAACAGTGAAAGCTGGTGCTGACATAGTGGTAATTAAAATCTAAAATCAAGGACTCTGTGTATATCTAATAAAAATATTTTTCTCTCTCCTTTAATCTTGACTCCCAACACTTTACCCCCATATAGCAGAAAGCAGCCAGATTTGTTTCCTCACATACTTTCCTTGAGGATTGAGAGATATTTCAAATAACAGGAGGGATTGGATAACAGCAGGGACCCCTTAAACTGAACTGTGCCCCTGGTTTCCCCTTCTTTTGAGTAAAAAAGTAGAAATTTCCAGATGTAAAAATTAACAAGGGCTGAACGAAAAGTAAAGTATTTTCTAAGAGGCTTAGAATGCTGTTTCCCTCACTCAACCCACACTGACTCTGATATCCACAGTTGCTTATCATGCCTTTATATACTCCAATATTACAGCTTTTGCCACAGAGTGAAGACATTCAGTATATATTAATTATATACACAAACACACACATATATATATTCAGTGTGTATATATATTATGGGGATATACAATGCCTCTCTTTCATAGTCTGGCTTGCTTCACTTAGCAGTAAGTGTCCTATATTCATCTATTTTCTATCAAATGTTAGAGTCTCATCGCCTTTTGTGGCTGAGTAGTATTTCATATTGTATTTGTGCCACACTTTTTCAATCTATTCATCTGTTCATGGACATTAGGGTTGGCTCCATGTCTTAGCTATTGTGAATAATTTCCACACTAAAAAAACATTTGCACTTTTTTTTTTTCTTTTTCCTACTGAGTGTGTTTCTATCCACTGGGAAGATATCCAATAGTGGAATTGTTGGGTCATATGGTAGTTCTATTTGTAGATCTTTAGGGAATCTCTATACTGTTCTCCAGAGTGTCTGTACTAGTTTACATTCCCAGAATGCCAAGTTAGTTTATATTTCTTATAATTTTATTGAATCATTGCACATCTTTACAGTTTGCAACATGGTTTTTCCCAGCATGTATAAGGTGCATGTCTTCCAATTCAAAGATTTTACCATATACATTTAAATTCTAAAAGTCCAAATGGCAGGTTAAGACTTCAGACTTTGGGACCAGCAGTTAGCGTAATGGTTATGTTGCTGGACTCCTATGTAGTTGACCACAGTTCATGTCCTGGGCCCGGTGACTTAAAACTCATGCCGGGCGTGTGTGCGTGCATGCCCATGATCCCGAGAGGAGAATGGAGGAGAAGGGATTGTGGCGTGTCCATCCCCCCTGGGGGGTGATTTCTTGCTTGCTGTCTCCCTGTCTCTCTCTGTCTGTCTGGCGAGCGCAGGCGCCCTATAGCAAAAAACTCTCCAAAAAAAAAAAAAAGACTTCAGACTTTGGCTATGGTAATTAAGTAATATAGATCAGAATATTTCTGAAATTCTGACTTATAGGAAATATAAGGTTTTCATCTTGAATCCTTAAGATGTTTTGAAGGATGGAAACTGGCTGTGAGCACAAATACCCAAGGCTGAATGGTACCAGAAACTTAATGTTTTTCCCCTCCCAGAGGAGAAAAGATTACCAAAGACCCCATCAATCAACAAAGCCCATGAGATAAACCTACTCCTTTAAAACAATCATCCAATTAAAATTGAACTTGGGACTTAAAAGTGCACGTGGGGATGAGCCAACAGGTGGAGGTTAAGGCACATGGGAAACTCTGTGTTTCGAGTCTCAGACCTGGCACTTGAAAAGCCACACAGGACACATGTGTGTGCATGCCCAAAGTCCAGAGAGGAGAATGGAGGAGAAGGGGTTGTGGCATGGCCATCTTCCCTTGGGTGATTTCATATTTTCCCTCTGTGCCTCTCTGGGTTTCACATTTTCTCTCGGTGCTTCTCTGCCTTTATCTTTCTGGCAACCACATGTGCCCTGTAGCAAACAGAACAAAAGTAAAAAGTAAAATCCTCCCCCTCAATAAATAAATAAATAAATAAATAAATAAATAAGGCATGGGGAACTTCTTAGAAGACCTGACTATAGCTTGGTTTTTGGCGCTTTCATGACTGAACTTAGTTTGTGTTTGATAACAAGTACTAGGAATATTTCATGTGCTCAGGACCTGAGGAATAGCAGTGGAATTGGGAAAGTCAACTCCTTCTCTAGTGTCTTCCCCAAGATGCCTCTGGGGAATAAAGAGGTAGGGAACTATAAAGGAAACCTCTGCAGGCTCCTCAAGGGGCCACACACTTAGGGGGGGGTCGCCTTTGTGACTCCAGGTGCCCTATGATTAGCCTAGCCAGATCTAGCTATGACCCTTGGTGAGGAGACAGTCCTCAGTGTTGCTTATACTCAGCACCAAAAAAAAAAAAAAAAGACTTCAGACTTTGGCTATGGTAATTAAGTAATATAGATCAGAATATTTCTGAAATTCTGACTTATAGGAAATATAAGGTTTTCATCTTGAATCCTTAAGATGTTTTGAAGGATGGAAACTGGCTGTGAGCACAAATACCCAAGGCTGAATGGTACCAGAAACTTAATGTTTTTCCCCTCCCAGAGGAGAAAAGATTACCAAAGACCCCATCAATCAACAAAGCCCATGAGATAAACCTACTCCTTTAAAACAATCATCCAATTAAAATTGAACTTGGGACTTAAAAGTGCACGTGGGGATGAGCCAACAGGTGGAGGTTAAGGCACATGGGAAACTCTGTGTTTCGAGTCTCAGACCTGGCACTTGAAAAGCCACACAGGACACATGTGTGTGCATGCCCAAAGTCCAGAGAGGAGAATGGAGGAGAAGGGGTTGTGGCATGGCCATCTTCCCTTGGGTGATTTCATATTTTCCCTCTGTGCCTCTCTGGGTTTCACATTTTCTCTCGGTGCTTCTCTGCCTTTATCTTTCTGGCAACCACATGTGCCCTGTAGCAAACAGAACAAAAGTAAAAAGTAAAATCCTCCCCCTCAATAAATAAATAAATAAATAAATAAATAAATAAATAAATAAATAAATAAATAAATAAATAAATAAATAAATAAATAAATAAATAAATAAATAACCCCCTCAATAAATAAATAAATAAATAAATAAATAAATAAGGCATGGGGAACTTCTTAGAAGACCTGACTATAGCTTGGTTTTTGGCGCTTTCATGACTGAACTTAGTTTGTGTTTGATAACAAGTACTAGGAATATTTCATGTGCTCAGGACCTGAGGAATAGCAGTGGAATTGGGAAAGTCAACTCCTTCTCTAGTGTCTTCCCCAAGATGCCTCTGGGGAATAAAGAGGTAGGGAACTATAAAGGAAACCTCTGCAGGCTCCTCAAGGGGCCACACACTTAGGGGGGGGTCGCCTTTGTGACTCCAGGTGCCCTATGATTAGCCTAGCCAGATCTAGCTATGACCCTTGGTGAGGAGACAGTCCTCAGTGTTGCTTATACTCAGCACCTCTTCCACACAGAGGCACCAACAGTGCTGGAAGGGCTCCACCTATCAGTCCCATTCCTTCCCATATTCCTCAGTCTCTTCCTACCCAATTCACTGGATGCACTGCTCCAGGCTGGCTTCAAGACAGAATTGCCATGGTGGCCACACAGAGTGCAAGAAACCACAGTGCCCAGGCATCTGCACTTCATGGTCAGCTGGGCACTCGTTGGAGGAGGTGTCTTCCCATAAACTTTAGAAAGAAGAGGGCATTTTGTCCCCAAAGTCCATAAGGGCTCCTGTGACCCTAGCTACCTCCTCCCACAATAGTCCCTCTACCCTGGTAGCACAGAGCCCTCTCAGAGTAGAGATGGATGCAAACTTTCCAGGGCAAGAAGCCCATTCTGGCCAATCATGCTGCAGGAATCTCTCTGATTCAAGACTGCCATGCCAGAATATCCATGAGCCAGCTTTGTGTACTCAACTGCTGGACATTGGAGCCTAGGAGCTATGTATATGGTACGACTGCGTGGTGATCCCAGGATGCCTGAGTGAAGCAACTTACTGGGGTGGCCTCTTCTGCCTGACTGAGGGCTCAGCTGTGGATGGAAACATGAGCTACTCCCCCAGTGCTTACAGAAGCTGGAAAATGTGAGGAACACCATTAGACAAGCCTCGAGGGACAGATAAGCCTAGGGGGTTAGGTCATCCTGGGAACATGGGGTTGGTTGGAAAGGTTTTCCATTCTGCCCTGGGGCTGGGTCAAAGGTTGGCCCCATAAAGGCACAGAAAGTCCCAATTAAGGCTTCTAGATACACAGGTCAGTGGGGACCATGTGCAGGGACTTAGAGGGGGTGGTCCTGTGGGGACAAATGTCAGGAAAGAGCTACTCAAAAGAGTCCAGGGCTGACCCCTGTGAGCAGGAATTCCTCAGGTGAAGGAGGGTGGGATGACATCACAGAAGAGGGGAGTGTGATTGTGTGTGCAAAGGCCTGGAATGGAGAACATGTGACCTCTTCACCTGCCCCTATAATGTGGGCAGTGGAAGTTACACCCTGGAGGCAGAGGTGGGGCACAGTGCTGCATTCATTGAGCAAATGCCAACAACATAGATGGAACTTAACTGTCCAAGTCCCTGCTGGAGAGGTCGTTCTCCACTCCCCTAAGAGGAACGAGTTTGGAGGTACTCACCAGGCCTCTGAATACAGAGCAGATGCTTAGGATCCCAGGTTAGGGGAGTCCACAGTAGGGCTCTTAGGAAGGACAAGGGAGGAGCTGGAGGCAGAACCTGAGACTGGCCAACCTTCTGGGGTACCACATGCTGGGGACTGGTGAGCTCAGTTCCCAGGAGAACCTGGTTCTGCCTGCTTTTTGTCCAGAAGGCAGTGGGTGCAGCGCTGCATAGACTGTGGGACATCTGTGTCCTCCTAACTTCTCAATGACTCGTGGTTTCTGTGTCCACCATCACAAGGAATGAGCTCTCCCATTTTCAAGTCAGCCCAGAGAGATCAAGGGCCTGTAGATGACAGAGAAGGGGAAAAGATGACCTTTGCCCTGTGCTTCAGTCCCAACCAGTTGTGGTTTGGAAAATTATATTTGCTCATTAGAAAATGGGCAGTGAAAGACCCTCAGTGACTGGCACTCCCTGCATCATTGTCTGCCCACTGCCCAGTACCCATCCTGTAGCATGATCTGTGCTTGCAGAGACTGATACAGCTCTGAGATGACTTCAGGGGACTGGAAAGGTCTCATCCCAGAGAGCCCTCATGTCAAACTCTTGGTGCCCACCTTAGCAACTCTAGATCCCACCCTCTTTGCCTGGTCTGACAAGGACTATATTTGTCCCTCAGACTGACTGAGCCCAAGTCCACTGACTTCCAAGTTGATTTTCCAGTCCCCATCTATGCACAGACCCAGGAAGCTGCCACCCAGGTCCCCTCCCAGAATTTCAACCTAGGGGATGCAGCAGCACATTCCACCATAATCTATTAGTCAGTTAAGTGATTAGTTATTGAATGTGCCTAAATGGGGGTAGCCTGACCCTCTTAATTGCCTTCTTCTGGTGGCTGGATTGTGCTCTCCATCTTGATTCCTTTGTGTGAAGGAGCTGTCAAATGGGGCAGATCTCAGGCTGGGCTGGGCCAGGTAGAAGGGCCAGCTCTGAACAGGACATCACAGGGATGGTTTCCCAGTGAACATACACAGGATCCTGCAGAGTTCCAGATTCTTCTTCCAGGATGGTAGCCATAGCCCACAGCCCCTCCTTGGGCCTCAGAAGAGTTGTCTCCCCATGAACCTGGACTTGCTCAGCTCTAGGAGCTGAGTATACACCATCTTGGTACACACAGTTTTTTGTCTATTTCCACCAGGAGTTTCTCCTTGGCAGAAATGCAGACTTGGGGTTCCTGGCCTGTACTGATTGTTCTCTATGTGCCAGAATCAGTATGAGGGATTTGAAAACCTCAACATTATTCACATTATTATCTGCACTTTTCTATTTCAAGGTGGTTTTCCTTAAAAATTTATAAAAACAAATCTTGAGATTTCTATGTTATATGTAATTTGGATGAGGTCATTACACAAACTTTATTCTCCTGAGATTTATTTTTATGTATGTATGTTAAGCATTAAATGTTCATTTTGTTCTTTGCTCAAGTTATTGTTAGGGTCTTGTGCATACTTAGGTGCACAATAAATGATTGGTAAGTGACATATAGAAATAATAGCCAAATATTTTATAATTCTCGATCCAGTTCCCACATCCTATAGAAGTTTCTAACTTAGATTAAATTACAATATGATATCTTTTCATCCCCTCTTTTTTTTTTCTTTTCTTTTCTTTTTTTTTTTTTGGAGAGGTTTTTGTTATAGAGCATGTGGGCTCGCCAGACAGACAGAGAGAGACAGACAGAAAGCGAGAAATCACCCCCCCAGGTGGGATGGCCACGCCGCGATCCCTTCTCCTCCGTTCTCCTCTTGGGATCTTGGGCATGCATGCACATGTGCCCAGCGTGAGTTTTAAGCCACTGGGTCCAGGACGCAAACCATGGTCAACTACGTGGGAGTCCAGCGACATAGCCATTACGCCAACTGCTGGTCCCTTTTCATCTACTCTTCTGAAGACATCACCAATATCAGTTTATTGAAGAGGAATATTATAAAGTTTATCTCAGACACTATGTTGATTTTCTTATTTTTCATTTAAATTTTTTTTACATATTCAATCACTGTATATCATTACAACAAAATTAATGCAAAATGAATTTCCCTAACATGAATATACTGTATATTAGTTAAGTTAAAGACATCATCATACACATTACCAACAGATGATTTTCATTCTTATACCCCTTAAATGATTTTCCTTTCTTTTTCTTCTTGATTCCCTTTCTCTGATGCTCTCCAAGTTTTCATCCTCCTCCCACACTATCTCTACTATCCATAAATGTTTTCCATGCTTTTATATTTTCCAATCTTTCAGTTTCTGCCATAGAATGCAGACATTCGGTATCTATTGAGTGGAACATACAATGCCTCTCTTTCATACTCTAGCTTGCTTTGCTTAGCAGTAAATACCAGAGTATTCCATAGTGTGTATATACTACACTTTTTCAATCCTTTCATCTTTTCTTGGATATGTGGGTTGGCTCTTTGTCTTAATAATTGTGAATAATGCCACAATAAACACAGATATGCAAGTGTTTTCCCAAGTGAGTGTATTTCTGTATTTTGGGTAGATATGCAGAAGTAGAATTGCTGGATCATGTGTTAATTCTATTTGTAGGTCTTTTAGGAACCTCCATATTGTTATCCACAGAGGCTGTAGTAATTTACATTCTCACCAGCAGTGTAGTAGAGGTCCCTTTTCACCATGGCCTCAACTTCTGTTATCAATTCTTTTATTAATTTTTTTTTTGAGAGAGATTTTTGCTATAGGGCATGTGTAGTCACCAGAGAGACACAGAGAGACAGAGAGACAGAAAGTTAGAAATTACCTCCAGGGGGAATGGCAAGGCCACAATCCCTTCTCCTCTATTCTCCTCTCAGGATTTTGGACATGCATACACAGGTGCCCAGCATGAGTTTCAAGCTGTTGGGTACAGGACTTGAACCATGGTCAATTCTGTGGGAGTCCAGCAATGTAACCATTACACCATCTGCTGGTCCTTCATTTCTTATTATTTAATCATTCTGACTGCGGTTAGGTGCTATCTCATTGTGGCTTTGACTTGTATCTCCTTTATGATAAGGGATAAGGGATGTTAAGCCCTTTTTCATGTTTTTTGCTCATTTGTCTGTTTGTTTTACTACTTTTATGTCTTCCTTAGAGAGTTTTCTGTTCAATGCATCTGCCCAATTTTAATTGGGTTGATAATTTTTTTTTTCTGGGAAACCCACTTGAGTTCTCAGCTTATTCTGGTTGTTAGTCCCTTATCTAAGGCATAGCTTGTAAATATATTCTCTCATTCCAAGCATTGTTGATTTATTGTGATTATTTCTTTTGCTCTGCAAAAGCTTTTTAACCTAATGTAATCCCACTTTATTTTTGTGATCATTGCCTGGGCTTTTGGGGATCTTAATTGAGAAGTCTTGCCTACTTCCATGTATCAGAGTTTCTGCTGTATTATCCACCAGTAGTTCTATAGGTTGAAGCTTTAGGTTTAGATCATTAATACATTTTGAGTTTATTTTTGTTAATGGTGAGAGATAGGGGTCCAGTTTCATCTCTGTTCGGGTGGATATGGTTTCTTGAGCACCATTTGCTAAAGACATTTCTTTTCGTCACTGGAGTGACTAGTGCTCTTTGTCAAAAATCAGTTGGCTGCGGAACCAGCAGTTAGCGTAATGGCTATGTCACTGGACTCCCACGTAGTTGACCATGGTTCGTGTCCTGGACCTGGTGGCTTAAAACTCATGCTGGGGGAGTGTTCGTGTGTGCCCAAGATCCCGAGAGGAGAATGGAGAAGAGATTGCGGCGAGATCATCCCCCCTGGAGGGTGATTTTTTGCTTTCTGTCTCTATGTCTCTCTCTGTCTGTCTGGTGAGCGTACGCGCCCTATAGCGAAAAAAAAAAACTCTCAAAAAAAATCAGTTGGCTGTATGTTTTGAGGTTTATTTCTGGGGTCTCTACTCTGTTCCATTGGTCCACATGCCTGTTCTTGTGCCGATATCTTGCTGTTTTGATTATCACACCTCTATTATATTTTTGGCTCAGGGAGTGAGATACCTCCTACTCCACTCTTTTTGTGCAGTATTGCTCTGTCAATACCTGTCTTTTGTGATTCCAGATGAATTCTGTTTTATTTTTCTAAATCTGTGAAGAATAGCTCTGGTTATTTGACTGAGATTGAGTTAAAGTTGCATATTAATTAGGGTAGAATTGCATTTTGATTATACTAGTCCTTCCAATACAGGAACATGAGATGTCTTTCCATTTTTTTGGTGTCATGTGCAATTTCTTTGACTTTGATCTACCCTACTTTGGTTAAGTTTATTGTTATTATGGCTATTTTAAATGGAATTGCCTTCTTAAATTTTACCTTAGTCTGTGTACTGTTTTTGTATAGAAATGCTATGGATTTTTGTATGTTGATTGGTATGCTACCACTTTACTGATTTGTTCATCACTTCCAGGAGTTAAGATGTGAAAAAAAAATTGATTTTCTATGTATAGAATTATATCATCTGCAAATAGAGATAATTTTACTTCTTCTGTACCTATTTGAATGTTTTTTATTCTTGCATTTGCTAGAACTTTTTTTTTTTTTTTTACTATATTGAAGGGAAAGGGAGAAAGTGGGCAATCTTGTCTTATTTCTGATTTTAGTAGAAAATATTTCAGCTTTTCCCCATTCAATATAATGTTAGCTATGGGTTTTTCTTATGAGGCTTTTATTGTGTTAAGGAATGTTCTTTCTATCCTAATTTTTCTGAGAGTTTTTTTGTTGTTTTTAGGTTTTGCTATACTACATGTACTTGCCAGAGAGAGAGAGAGACAGAGAGAGAGTGAGAAACTACCCCATCAACCCCTCAATGGGGTGGTCACACTGCTGTCCCTTCTCCATTCTCATCTCAGGATTATGGGCATACATGCACAGTTCCTGGCATGTTTCTCAAGCTACAGGGCCCAGGACCTGACATGTGGGATCCAGCTGTGTGTGTGTTTTTTAAAGAATTATTTTATTTAACTTTTTTTTTTCATTCTACTTTGACCAGAAGGGACAGAGAAAGATAGATAGGTGAGAGAGAGAGAGAGAGATGGAAAGTGAGAGAGCAAGCCACCAGGTCCAGGACTCAAACCATGGTCAGCCACATGGGAGTCCAGTGCCCCTAACCATCATGTCACCCAAGATCTTTTTCTGAGAGTCTTAATCATGAAGGGATGTGTATTTTATTGAATGCTTTTTCTCTGTCAATTGATATGATCATATGGCTTTTATCTGTAGTTTGTTAATGTGATATATTATATTCATTGCTTTGTATATGTTGAACCATCCTTGCATCCCTGAAATAAAGCCTACCTGGTCATGGCATATAATCTTTTTCATGTGTCATTGGATAGGATTTGCTCATATCTTGTTCAGAACTTTTGCATCTGTAATCATTATGAATATTGGCCTGAAGTTGTGTTCTTTTGTTATGTCCTTGTCTGTTTTTAGAATCAGGATAATGGAGGCTTCATAGAATGAATTTTGGAGAATTTCTTCCTTTTGGATCTTTAGAAGCAGTTTAAGGAGAATGGGGGTTAATTCTTCTTTAAAAGTTTTATAGAATTCAGAAGTAAGGCCATTGGAACCTGGAGTTTTCTTTTTTGGAAGAATTTTTATTACTGATTCAATCTCAGCCTCTATTTAGGCTTTCTATTTCATCCTTGGTCAATCTTGGTAAGTTATATATGTCCAGAAATGTGTCCATCTATGTCGGCATCTGCCCCAGGGCTTGGGTCTGGCTGAATCATGATCAGAGGGCTGCTGGTGAGGAAGAGAAAGAGGACGAGAAAGAGAAAACCCTCCATCTTGCCAGGACCTGGGAATTGGAAAGAATGAGACAAAGGGATAGAGTAGAAATGGACACAGGCAGCCTGAGCCTAGGTAGCCCAAGCAACTTGTCCCACCCAGATAAACTGGACGTCTTTATTTACAGTACAAGGAGATATTACACATGTATGTTTCATGGTACTTCATGGATTGGTTGCCAGGTTACAGACAATAAGAAGCAGTTAACAA
>NW_006160112.1:67308-91933 GCF_000334495.1 Tupaia belangeri chinensis | reverse complement strand
TTTCTAATGCAGAGAACTAGCTGTTAGGTGTGGGGAAGGAGCTAAAGAACTTCTCCATAAGGAGTGCACCACCACACCCAGAGTAGGCTAAAGAACCTTTCAGATGCAGAGCAGGGATTGGACTTTACTAATTGGGATCAAGATGTTTCTTGAAGTCCATCAGATGTGTCTGTTGGAACACCCCTAGTAATTTCCACCCTTGCTCTGTCTGCAGCCAAGGTCAGGGAAAGACAAGTTACAAGGTTCTGCCAAACCCCAAAAGAGCAGGTGGTGTTTGCTCAGCGCATGTCCCCACACCTCAGACTCTCTCTCTTAAATGTGTCCCCACACATCTACTCTAGATTTTCTTGTTTTTTGCTGTTTAAACACTCATAGTATTGTCTGGCGATGCTTTGTATTTCTGTTATGTCCATTGTAATAGTGCCTATTTTCTTCCTGATTTGATTTATGGGGTTCTCTTCTCTGTTCTTCTTTTTTTAATATATATTTATTTTTAAATTTTTATATGATTTTATTTATTATCATAATCTTTTTTTATATTACATCGAACCACATATATCTTTACAGTGTATTTCTTTTCTTCTTTCAGCATGATTACCATGCATACCAGTCAATGCAAAGACATTACTACCACATCAACATCATCAAATAGCTTTTCATCACTTTTTTCATATTATTATTTATTCTCATTATTTTTTAAACAATCACTATATATTGTTTGACTTGTATAAAGAATTTACTCAACATGAAATGCTTCTCAGACCAGCAAAAGTTATGTGAATTTTGTTTATCTTCTCAAAGAGCCAGCTTTTGGCTTTATTTATATTTTTTATAGCTTTTTTTTCTTCTTTTTTTTTATTTGTCTGTTTATTACTTTTTCCTTTGGAAATCTGTTTTGTTTTATTGTTGTTTTTCAGTTCTCTGGGTTGTGTCATTGGTTGTTTACTTGCCACCTTTCTGTTTTGTTTGTTGTGAGCATTAATTGCTATGAACTTTCTTCCTATGACTGGTTTTGCTGTGTCCCATAGCTTATAAATGTTTTTATGTTTATTATCATTGGTTTATATAAAATTTTTGATTTCAGACTTAATGTCTTCAGTAGTTGCACAGCCATTCAGGAGTAGGTTGTTTAGATTTCATGTGTTTGTGTATTTCTATAGTTGGTTTCAAGTTTGATTTCATCATGGTCAGAAAAAAAGACTGGATATAGTTTCTATAGATTTATATTTTAAAGGCTTATTTTGTGCACTATCACATGGTTGATCTTTGAAAATATTCCCTGTGAGAATATGGAATAGTCCATGTGAGATAAATGTATATTTTGTGTTTGTTGGGTGGAAAGTTATATAGATGTCTGTCAAGTCCATTTTATTTATGATTTCATTTATATCTTGTATCTTGTTTATTTTTTGTCTGGATGATCTCCCCAGTGGAAATAGTGAGATGTTGAGATCCACAACAATTATTGTGTTGCAGTCTATATCTCCCTTGAGATCTAACAGTTTCTCTTTCACGTGTTTGGGTGCTCCAGTTTTAGGTACAGAGATATTTAATAGTGTTATATGTTTTCAGTGAACAAGTCCTTTTAGTACTATATAATGGCATTCTTTGTTTCTTACATCTTTCTTCTTAAAGTCCATTTTGTCTGATAGCAGTATCACTACTCCAGCCTTTTTTTTTTTGTTTCCATTTGCATGGATATTTTTTACAACCCTTCACATTTAGTCTGTAGATGTCTATATCAGTGATTTCCAATTCTTTTAAGCAGCATTTAGACAATTTATTATTTTTTTATATCCATTCAGCCAGTCTGTGTATTTTAAAAAGACCATTTAATCTGTTAACATTCACTGTTATTATCAATATTTGCAGACTTATCCCTGTCATTCTGTTAGCCATTTTTATGGTTGTTTTTGTTCTCTGATTTCTGGTTCTTTGTATTTAGATTTTCTGACACAATACTTCCCTCAGTACTTCTTGTAGAGCTGCTTTAGTATTGGTAAATAATTTTTAAAATTAATTAATTAGCTATATTTGTGATTTTTTAATTAATTTTATTTGACAAGAGAGAGAGTGAGAGAGAGATTGAGGGAAAGTGAGAAAGCAAGTTGCCAGGTCTGAGACTCAGCCATGTAGAAGTCCAACATCTTAACCACCATGTCACCTGCTGGCCCCAAATATTGATTTCTTTCTGTTTTTGTTTATCTGAGAATATTTTCATTTGTTCTTCTCATTTGAAATATTGGCCAGACACAAGGTTGCCTGTGATTACAGACCCTAAAGACTGGGACCTGTGGCTCATTCCCCCCAACACACTCACCTTTTGACCTCTGCCTTGTGTCTTGGGGCTTTAAGACAATCTCGTGCCCCTCTACACCCCATATGGAGACTGGTTCAAGGGGCATTGCCAGACACCAAGCTGTCTGTGGCTGCAGGTCCTAATGGCTGGGACCCATGGCTCATCCCCACCATCCACTTGCCTTTGGACTCTCAGAACTTTTGTGTTTTGAAAAGCATATGATACCAAGCAATATTTTATTTGCTCCTGAGTTGAAGCTCATTAGCTCAGTTGGAGACTCACTACTCTTTAGAAACAGGGAAGACTTTGGGTCACCCAGGACCTAACAACAGTGCAGGGTACTGTTGAGCAACAGGGAGGAAGACCAGAAGAGAGACTGCCTATTTTCTACTCCTGCACACCTTTGAACACTCAGAAGTACCTTAAATAAGTTAGGAAAGAACATATAGACCATCAGATGATGAGGGACAATTGTAGAGGCTCAAGAAACTTCAGGAACCAACAAAGTGTCTCTCACCAAAGGAAAAACATCAATCCCATGTAACCCACAGACAACATAATGAAC
Organism: Tupaia belangeri chinensis; assembly: GCF_000334495.1. Lineage (NCBI taxonomy): Eukaryota > Metazoa > Chordata > Mammalia > Scandentia > Tupaiidae > Tupaia > Tupaia belangeri. Next base: position 89,069 of record NW_006160112.1, on the reverse strand, counting down.
ATCATGGACATATTGGGTAAGCAATTCGGAATATTCATAGTGACTAAACTAACTGAGATGCAAGAGAAAAGAGACAATGAGCTCCAGGAGATGAGGAAGTCCTTTCATGATTTTAAAGAAGAAATAGACACCTTAAAAAAGAATCAGATGGAAATGTTAGAGATGAAGAATATGATATAGGAAATTAAAACCTCCCTTGAAAGTATTAAAAGTAGATTAGAGGGGACCAGCAGTTGGCATAATGGCTATGTGCTGAACTCCCATGTAGTCGACTGCAGTTCGTGTCCCGGACCTGGTGGCTTAAAACACGCCGGGCGTGTGTGTGTGCATGCCCAAGATCCCGAGAAGAGAATGGAGGAGAAGGGATTGTGGATGGCCATCCCTCTTGGGGGGGTGATTTCTCGCTTTCTGTCTCTCTGTCTCTCTATGTCTGTCTGGTGATATAGCAAAAAAAAAAACCCTCCCCCAAAAAAAAAAAAAGTAGATTAGATCATGTAGAAGATCACATCTCAAATGTAGAAGACAAAATCTCTGACATAGAAAAAAGTATCAAAAAGACTGAGAAAACAACCAAGAAAAATGAGGATAATACATGAGGAATGCTGGATACCATCAAGTGCCCCAACGTTTGGATAATTGGTATTCTAGAAGAGGAATAAAATAATATAGGCATTGATCTTTTTTTTTTTCATAAAATCAAGGAAGAAAATTTTACAAAACTAGAATGCATTTAAATATCCAGACCCAAGAAATACATAAGGCCCCAAATAGAATCATCCCTATAAGATCCCCTCTGAGGTACATCATAGCCACATTGACCAAAACAGACAAAGGCAAGATACTAAAATTGGCAAGAAGGAAACATCAAGTCACTTACAGAGTCACTCCATCAGGCTAACATCAGACCTCTCATTGGAAACAATGCAGGCAAGGAAAGAATGGGGACATATAGTCAAAATATTGAATGAAAAACATTTTCAACCAAGAATATTATACCTGGCAAGATTATCTTTCATGTGGGGAAAAAAAGATAAAAACACTCTCGGATAAGCAAAACCTGAAAGAATTTACCAACTCCAGACCAACAATTCAAGAGGTTCTGAAAGGAGTGTTATCCTAGGAAAACTAAAAAGTCAGATGGACAGTTATAAGAGAACAAAAATCAACCAACAAAATAGCTCACTTAATGATAGGAACAGGGCTGGAAATATCAATAACAACATTGAATGTTAATGGATTAAATTATTCAATTAAGAGACACAGACTGAAAGAATGGATAAAAAGACAGAAACCCTCTATCTGTTGCCTACAAGAAACACACCTTATGTATAAAGACATGCACACACTAAAAGTGAAGGACTGGAAAAAGATATTCCATGCAAATGGAAATCAAAAAAGGGTTGGAATTGTGATACTGATTTCAGACAAAATGGGCTTCAAGACAAAGACTGGCCATCTTAAACATCCATATAGATCCTGTAACATTGACAATAACATTGAATGTGAATGGATTAAATTGTCCAATCAAGAGACACAGACTTGTTGAATGGATAAAAAAGAAACAGAAACCTTTTATCTGTTGCCTACAGGAAACCTATCTCATGGATAAAGACATACATAGACTCAAAGAGAAGGGTTGGAAAAAGGTTTTCTATGTAAATGGAAACCAAAAAAGATCTGAAGTTGTGATACTAATTTCTGACAAAATAGGTTTTAAAACAAAATCTGTTCGAAGAGACAAAGAAGGGCATTATATAATAGTAAATGGGTTAATTCAGCAAGAAGACATAACACTTATTAATAGCTATGCACCCAACACAGGAGCACCTAAATATTTGAAGGAGAGACTCCTGGAGCTACAAGAAAAAATAAGATGCAACACTAGAATTGTTGGGTATCAACACCCCACTATCTTCTTTAGACATGTCCTCTAGACAAAAAATAAATAGAGAGATATAGAACCTAAATATAGGTCCTAAGTTATTATAAATTGAATGGGTTTGATAGAGATTTACAGAACTTTCCACCCTAAGACCACAAAATACATATTTTCTCACTCTGACATGGAAGCTTTTTAAAGATTGACCATATGATAGGACACAAATCAAGCCTTTACAGATTCAAAGGTATAGAAACTATATCCAGCATCTTCTCTGACCATGATGGAATTAAACTCAAAATTAATTTCAAGAAACACCCTTGAAAATACACAAACACATGGAAATTGAACTTAACTACTGAAGAAATTAAGTCTGAAATCACAAAACGTATGGAAACAAATGATAATGAATACACATGGTTCCATAATCTATGGGACACAGCAAAAGCAGTCATAAGAGGGGAATTCTTAGCAATTAGTGCACATAAGAAAAAGATGGAAAGATGGCTTCTAGACAACCTTATGTCATGCCTCAGGGAATAGGAACAAAATGCCAGGCAAAAAGAAATAATAAAGATTTGGGCAGAAATAAATGAAATAGAAAATAAATTAACCATACAGAAAATAAATGAAAGCAAAAGCTAGTTCTTTGAAAAGATTAACAAGATTGACATATCATTGACTAGGCTGATAAAGACAAATGAAAGAAATCTGATAAAACAAATATGTGAAGAAACAGGCCACATTATAACAGACATAATAGAAATACAAAATTTCATTAGAAGAAGCAGCCAGCAGCCAGGTCCATTTGAAGACACCAGGGCAGGAAGGGACATTGAGGCAGGGGCAACACTGCCCCCACCAACTCACTTATAGACTCCCCAGTTTAGGACTGACTCAGACCCATAGACTGCCCCTTTTGCTGTAGCAGCCAGCAGCCAGGTCCACCTAAAGACATCTGGGCGGGAAGGGACATTGAGGCAAGGGCAACACTGCCCCCACTGCCTCACTTCCAGACTCCCCAGTCCAGGACCCGCTCAGACCCATAGGAAAGTAGGAAGTTTCTCCATTTTTTTTCCTTTCTCTCCTCCATTCTTTTGTTAATTTCTTCCTCTCTCTCTCCCTACAGGCTGTCCTTTTTGCTGTAGCAGCCAGCAGCCAGTTCCATCTGAAGGCATCTGGCGAAATTGCGTGACACGCTATTGCCAGATTTTTTAGTAATTTAAGGTTCTATAGGATCCTCCCTTGTGCTGAACCAGCTATGCAAAAGGAGATATTGCTCTTCACACATCTCAATAAAGTATCTGTTTTGAGACCACATTACTAAAAACAATAGAACAGAGACTTCGACAGATTTCAATTTGCAACAAAAGGGAAACATACCCTTAGTCAGTGAAACATTCTTCTAAGAGGTCCTTAGAAGTGAGTACATCTTCCAATGGCTAGAAGTAGAAAAGCCTCAGGTTTGAATAAAGCAGGAAGTATGTCTCCATCAAAGTAACAGAGTAACTCCCCTCCACCTCTGCTAAAATCTGAGGAAGTTACCAAAATGTCAGATAAAGAATTTAGAACATTATGGTGAACAAATTCTATGAGTTGGAACAGAAAAAAGACAGCGAACCTCAGGAGATTAGGAAATCCTTTCACAATATGAACAAAGAAATGGACACCCTGAGAAAGAATCAGATGGAGCTATTAGGGGTCAAGTCTGTAATAGAGGAAATCAAAAACTCCCTTGAAAGTATTAAAAATTAGTTAGGCCATGCTGAAGATCAAATCTCTGATGTTGAAGATAAAAACTCTGACCTAGAAAAACCCACCAAGATAGAGAAATACTAGATTCTATAAGGCGCCCAACATCAGAATAATTGGCATCCCAGAAAATAAACAAACTAATAATGGCATGGAAAATCTATTCCATAAAATTCTGTAAGAAAATTTCCCAAGTCTAAAGAGGCACTCAACCATTCTGAATCAAGAAATACAAAGGACCCCAAACAGAATCAACCCCAGAAGATATTCCCCAAGGCACATCTTAGCAAGGCTGTATAAGACCACAGATAAAGACATGATACTAAAACTGGCATGAGAGAAACGAGAAGTGACTTACAAAGGCCATCCCATTAGGCTAACACCAGACCTCTCAATGGAAAAAGTGCAAGCGGGGAAAGAATGGGAAGACGTATTGAAAGTTTTAAGAGAGAAACAATTCCAAACAAGACCATTATTTTCTGCAAGATTATGCTTCATATGGGAAAAAAACGTTTAAAATCTCAGACAAAAAAAAAAAAAAAAGAAAGAATTTGCCAACACCAGACCAGCTCTTCAAGAAACCCTGAAGAAAGTACTGTTTCAGGGAAACCAAAGAATTAACAGCCAGAAACAAAGAAATAAAAGGCAACTAAGACAATGGCCATCTTAAACATCCATATAGATCCTGTAACATTGACAATAACATTGAATGTGAATGGATTAAATTGTCCAATCAAGAGACACAGACTTGTTGAATGGATAAAAAAGAAACAGAAACCTTTTATCTGTTGCCTACAGGAAACCTATCTCATGGATAAAGACATACATAGACTCAAAGAGAAGGGTTGGAAAAAGGTTTTCTATGTAAATGGAAACCAAAAAAGATCTGAAGTTGTGATACTAATTTCTGACAAAATAGGTTTTAAAACAAAATCTGTTCGAAGAGACAAACAAGGGCATTATATCGTAGTAAAAGGCTCTATAGATCAAGAAGATATAATGCTTATAAATATCTATGCACCTAACTCAGGAGCACCCAAATATGTGAAGGAAAGACTGTTAGATCTAAAAAGGGAGATACACTGCACACTAATTTTTGGAGATCTCAACACTGCCCTATTCTCACTGGACAGATCACCTAGGCAAAAAATATGTAATGAGATCAAGGATCTAAATGATACCATAAATCAAATGGACTTAACAGACATCTATAGTACTTTCCATCCAAAACCCACGAGATATACTTTATTCTCACCCTGACATGGAAACTTTTCAAAGATTGACCACATCATAGGGCACAAAGCAAGCCTCTACAGATTCAAAGGCATAGAAACTATATCCAGTATCTTCTCTGGCCATGATGAAATTAAACTTGATTTTAATTTCAAGAGAAATTCTCAAAAATCCCAAATACATGGAAACTAAACAATCTTCTCCTGAATGACTCCACTACTACCAAAGAAATAAAGACTGAAATAAAAAGATTCATGGAAGCCAATTACAATGAGGACATTACTTTCCATAATATTTGGGACACTGCTAAATCAGTCATAAGAGGGAAGTTCATAGCAATTAGTGCACATAAGAAGAAGGTGGAAAGAAGCCTAATGGACCACCTAACATCAAGCCTCAGAGAATTGGAAAAGCAACAGCAAAAAAATCCAAAATCTCCAGGAGAAAGGAAATAATAAAGATCTGAGCAGAAATAAATAAAGTAGAAAATAAACATACTATACAGAAAATAAATGAAAGTAAAACCTGGCTCTTTGAAAGGATAAATAAAATTGATACACCACTAGTGAGACTTATTAAGAAGAAGAGAGAAAGGAACCAGGTGAGTCAAATCTGCAATGAAGTTGATAATATAATAACAGATATAGTAGAAATGCAAAACATCATTAGCGGATACTTTTAACATCTATATGTTAAGAAACAAGGTAATCTGGATGAGAAGAACAAATTCCTGGACAAATATAGTCTACCAAGAATGAGCCAGGAGGATATGGAAAGTCTGAATAGGCCCATAACAAGCCAGAAGATTGAAGCGGTAATAAATAATCTTCTAACAAAGAAAAGCCCTGGCCCTGATGGACTCACCTCTGAATTATACAAAACTTTCAAAGAAGACTTAACCTCCATTCTGCTCAAGTTATTTCTAAAAATCCAAAAGGGTGAATCTCCCTCTAATTCATTCCATGAAACCTCTATCACCCTTATCCTTAAAACAGATAGGGACAGGAAAAGGAAAGAAAACTATAGACCAATATCTCTGATGAATATAGATGCAAAGATTATCAATAAGATACTAGCAAATGGTATCTAATAACTTATAAAAAAGATCATACATCATGATCAGGTAGGCTTTAATCCAGGATGCAAGGTTGGTTCAACATACACAAAACCATAAATGTAATGCATTATATTAACTGGAATAAAGATAAAACCATATGGTCATATCAATTGATGCAGAAAAAGCATTTGATAAGATACAACATCCCTTCATGACCAAGACTCTCAGCAAAATCAGCATAGAAGGGCCATTTCTCAACATAATAAAAGGTATCTACAAAAAAAACCATAGCAAACATCATTCTGAATGGAAAAAAGCTGAAAGCTTTCCCACTAAACATGGGAACAAGACGAGGATGCCCACATTCTCCACTCCTTTTTAATATAATACAGGAAGTCCTCACCAATGCAATCAGAAAAGAGGAAAAATTAAAAGCCATTCAAATAAGAAGAGAAGAGGTGAAACTCTCTCTATTCTCAGATGACATGACTGTATAGAAGACCAAATGGTCTCCATGGAAAAATTACTGTAAGTAATAACATGATTATAGTAAAGTTGCAGGATATAATAATATCAATTTACAGAAATCGATAGCATTTCTATATACCAATAGCAGTCAGACTGAGATAGAACTGAAAAAATTATTCCATTTACCATAGCCACCAAAAGTATAAGATATGTAGGAATAAATCTAACCAAAGAAGTTAAAGACCTCCACAAGAAAAACTATGAGAAGCTAAAAAAAGAAATTGAAAATGTGGATACACATTTAAAAATGTGAAAATGTGGACAAAAAAAAGTGGAAGAACGTCCCATGTTCCTGGTTTGGAAGAATTAATATAATCAAAATGGCAATTCTACCCAAATTAATCTACATATTTAATGCAATGTCAATCAAAGTACCAGACACATTCTTCACAGATTTAGAAAAGACAATCATAAAATGCATCTGGAATCATAGATGACTTCGTATTGCAAAACAGTTCTACAAAAGAATAGAGTGGGTGGCTTCTGACTCCCTGGCCCAAAAATATAGTACAAAGCTGTGGTAATCAAAACAGCATGGCACTGGCACAGAAACAGACGGGAGGACCAATGGAACAGAGTCCCCAGAAATAAATTCCCAAACATACAGTCAACTGATTTTCGACAAGGGATACCAGTCAATCTGGTGGGCGAAAACCTCTTCAGCAAATGGTGCTGGAGAAACTGGATATCCATCTTCAGAAAGATGAATCTGTACACCTACCTCTTACCATTGACAAAAATCAACTCAAAGTGGATCAAAGATCTAAACCTAAGACCTCAAACGATAAAATTGCACTGGAAAACAGTGAGGAAACTCAGGGAGACATTGGGGAAGGTAAAGACTTCTTAAATAAGACCCACAAAGCACAGTCAATAATCCCCAAAATAGACAAGTGGGATTACATCAGACTAAGAAGTTTCTGCATGGCAAAAGACACAGTAATTAGTGTGAATCGACAGCCCTTAGAATGGGAAAATATTTTTGTAAATTATGCATCAGGTAAGGGACTGATAACCAGAATACACAAGGAAGTAAAGAAGCTATTTGGAAAAAAGATGATCAACCCTATTAAATGATGGGAGAAGGAGTTGAAAAAAACACTGTCTAAAGATGACATACAAATAGCCAAAGGGCATATATAAAAATGCTCAATATCCCTCATCTTAAGGGAAATGCACATCAAAACAGCAATGAGGTACCACCTAACCCCAATCAGAATGTCTAAGATTTAAAAAAAAAAAAGATAAGTGTTGGTGGGGGTGTGGTGAAAGGGGAACTCTTTTACTCTGATGGTGGGAATATAAATTGATCCAACCACTGTGGAGAACAATTTGGAGATTCCTAAAAAATCTACAAATAGAACTACCATTTGATCCAGCAATCCCAATTCTCGGTATATACCCAAAGGACAGAAGAGTTCTTCATTGGAAAAGTGCTTGCTCATTGATGTTTATTGTGGCATTATTCATGATTGCTAAGACATGGAACCAACCCAAATGGCCCTGTAGGGATGAATGGATTGAAAAACTGTGGCACAAAACTCTATGGAATAATATTCAGCCTTAAAAACCAATAACCCTGGCTTTTGACAGAAAGTGGAAGAATATGGAAGATTTACTGCTGAGTGGAGCAAGCAAGGCTATGAAAGAGAGATATAGTATGTACCCACTTAATATACACCAAGTGTCTGCACTCTATGACCGAAAATGATTGATTAAAAGATATACAAACACAAGAGATGGGTGTAAAGGCTAGATATGGTGTGTGTGGCTGAGTGGGACCCAGGGAAAGACATTTGGAGGAGGGATACAGAGGCAGAGCATTGATGGGATGGAGGTGTGGTGTTTTCTGGTGAAGATATTTTGATCAACTGGACTGGGGAGAAATGTGCACATATTGAAATGTTCACTTTGTAAGCTAAACAATGTGATTGAATGTATATAAAAAATATATATATATATATAATAAAAAATTAAAACATTATTAGAGGATACTATGAGTGACTATATGCCAAGAAACAAGAGAACACAGGAACCTGCAGTTAGTATAATGACTATGTTGCTGGACTTCTATGTAGTGGAACGTGTTTCAAGTCCCAGACTCATTGACTTAAACTCACACCCTAGTGCATGCCCAAGATCACTAGAGTAGAAAGGAGGAGAAGGGATTGTGGCATGGCCATCCCCCCTGGGGGGTGATTCTCACTTTGTCTGTCTGTCTATGTCTTTCTGGTGAGTGCACAAGCCCTATAGCAAAAACCTCTGGGGGGGAGGGGAAGAAACAAGAGAACATAGAGGAGATGGACAAATTCCTGGATGCATATAATCTACCAAGATTGCATCAGGAGGACGAAGAAAATCTGAATAGACCCCATAACAAGCCATGAGATTGAATCAGTAATAAATAACCTCCCAACAAAGAAAAGCCCATATCAAGATGGCTTCACTTCTGAATTCTACAAAACCTTTAAAGAAGAGTTAACCTCTATCTTACTCAATTTATTTCTAAAGATTGAAAAGGAAGGAAACGTTCCAAATTCATTCTATGACACTTCCATCATCCTCGTTCCCAAAATAGAAAAGGACATGTGAGATTATCTTGCTGGTTGTAGTATTCTTGATTGAAATAGTTTTTCTTTAAATGCTTTAAGCATATTTTCCCATTCTTTCCTTGCCTGCATTGTTTCAGTTGAGTGGACTGATGTTAGTCTGATGAGATAATCTTTAGAAGTAACTTGACATTTCTCTCTTGCCATTTTTAGAATATTGCTTTGTCTTTGATTTTTTACCAATCTGGCTACGATGTGCCTGGGGAAACATATTTCTATGTTGATTGTATTTGGAATCTTTTGCATTTTTTGAGTCTGAATTTCTCTGTGTTCCTCTAGATTTGGATGTTTTCATATAGTATTTCATGAAAGTTTTTCCATCCCTTTAGGAGTTTCTTCACTTTCTGGAATACCCGTTATATGGTTATCTGGGCACCTCATGGTGTCTAGAATTTACCATATGGTAATTACATTATTTTTTAAAATACTTTTTGGTGGTTTGGTATAGGTTGGAGACATTGTCTTTGAGGTCAGGAATTCATTCTTCTGCATAGTTCAATCTGCTGTTAATGCTTACTAGGGAGATTTTAATTTCTTGTACTGCATTCTTCATTTCCAAACGTTATGTTTGTTTTATTTTTAGAATTTCTATCTCTTTCTGGAATTCCTCTTTCATATCTTGGAATGATATTCTCACTTCCTAGAGTTGATTGTATTCTCATGGATTTCATTGAGTTATGTCTCTATACATTTTTGGAATTCTGACATTCTTTCCTGCCATTTCTATAAATTATTTTGTGCTATCCATTATTGGTGAAAGTCTATAGTGCTCTCACTTGGGAGATATTTTTCACTTTGTTTTCTCTCTCTCTCTCTTTTTATATCTGCACTGGTTTTTGATCATCTGATGCATTATTCACTTTTCTTATTTATTTAAATATATTCTGTAGTATTGGAAGAGGGCATTATTTTTTCAGTTCTCAGGCATGTTTCTATTACAGGTCTGTGTCTTCAAAATCAGAGCAGATAAAGCTTATACAGGTAACTTTAGGTGGTGAGCTTCTCTACCAGAATTTTTACTCTTGATGAGGGGAAAACAAGCTAAAGAGATACAACTTAGGGAAGAGGGTAAAGTCACATGCTGCACATAGCACAGCAAACAGGTTGGATTGCCACAAGTTTCAAAGATAATCCTGGGAGGTAGGGGTTCCCTCACCAAAAGTAGCCTGCTGAGGTTATGTCTAAGTCTCCTGGTAGGCAGGTTTAGCCAAGGATCAGGGAACACTGGGCTGATGAAGTACAAGTTCCTAAGATAATCCTGATAGATGGAAGTACACTCATGAGAAGAGCCTGCTAAGACCAGGCCCAAGTTTCTTGGTGGGAAGGTTGAACCCAGGCAGCAAGGAACACCTGGCAGTTGGAGTGCTGCAATTTCCAAGATAACCCCATAAGGTGGGTTGCACGCAGTAGAAGAGGACTGTAGGGACCAGATCCAAGTATCCTAATGTGTGGGTTGAACTCAGGTAGCAGAGAACACCAGGCAAATGGAGTTCTGTAACTTCCAAGATAACCTGGAAGGTGGGGTTGCAGCCATCAGAAGAGGCATTCCAAAACTAGGCCAAAGTCTCCTGATGAGTGAGTTGAGCCCAGACAGCAGGTAGTTCCAGGTGGACAGAGTGCCACAAGTGCCAAAGATAATCCTGAGAGGTGGGGGAGCACTCATGGAAAGAGACCTTCCAAGACCAGATCCAAGTGTGCTGGTAGAAGGGTTGAGTCTGGACAGCTGGGAGGACTGGACAGTGTTCGAGTTCCAAGATAACCCCAGGATTAGGGGTGCACTCACCAGAAGAGGCCTGCTGAGACCAGGCCCAAGTCTCCTAAACAACTTTTCTTTATTGGGAAGCTGTTTACAATTGATTCAGTTTCATTGTTTGTTATGAGTCTATTTAGACTTTCTATGTCTCCCTGAATCTTCTTTGGCAGATTATGCGTGTCCAGAAATTTGTCCATCCCATTCAGGCTTACTTGTTAGTTAATGACATGTCGCTCATAGTACTCTCTAATTATCTTTTATATTTATGCTATATGTGCAGTAATATTGTCTCTTTCATTGCTAATTTAATTTATCTTATTCCTTTCTCTATTATTAATTAGTCTAACTAATGGTGAATAAATTTTGTTTGTCTTGTCAAAGAATCAGCTTTTGGTTTCATTTATTTTCTGAAAAGTATGTTAATTCTCAATTTCATTTATTTCTGCTAAAATGTTTATTATTTCTTTTCCTCTGAAATTTTTTAGGTTTTTTTTGTTGCTGTTTTTCCAGTTCCCTGAAGTGTGTTGTCATGCTTTTTACTTGACACCTTTCTATCTTTTATTTATGCACACTTATTACTATGAAGTTCCGTCATGTGACAGCTATCACCATGCCCCATAGATTATGGAGGTCATGTGCTTGTTATCATTGGTTTCAATGAATCTTTTGATTTTAATCTTAATTTCTTCAGTGGTTCTGAAGTCATTCAGATGTGGTTGTTCAGTTTCCATATGTCTGTGTATTTTTGAGGGATTTTTCTGAAACTAATTTCAAGTTTAATTCCATCATGGTCAGAGAAGTTGGTGTACATACTTTCTTTGAATTTGTAAACACTCGTTTTGTACCCTATCATTTGGTCAGTCTTTGAAACTGTTCCATGTAGGGAGGAAACATATGTATACTTTTGTGGTCGTTGAGCGGAAAGTTCTATAGATATGTAAAATGCTCTATTTTATTTAGGTGCCATTTAGATCCTGTATCACTTTGTTTATTTTTCTGTGTTGATGATCTGTCTAAAGAAGAATGAGGTATTGAAATCCACAATGACTAGGGTACTGTAGTCTTTTTTCTTCCTTTGGATGCTCCAAAGTTGGGTACATAGACATTCATAAGTATTATGTCCTCTTAGTGAATTTACCCTCTTTGTACTATATAATGTCTTTTTTTGTCCCTTATTACAGTTTTTATCTTAAAGCATATTTGTTTGATGTCAGTATTGTAACTTTAGCTTTCTTTTGATTTCCATTTGAATGTAATAACTTTTTTCCAGATCTTCACTTTTTAGTCTATAATGTCTTTATCAATGAGGTATATTTCTTGTAGGCATCAAATAGATATTGTTTATTTTTATTTGTTCAAGCAGCCTGTGTCTTTTGATTGGAGAATTTAATCCATTAATACTAAACTTGATTATCAATATTTGTGTACTTGTTTCTGTCATTTTGTTTACCATTTTCTTGTTGTTGTTGTTTTTCCTCTCTTATTTCTGTCTCTCTGTCTTTAGCTTTCCTGATATATTACTCTCTTCAGTACTTCTTTAAGAGCTGGTCTAGTATTTGATGAATTCTTTCCGTTTTTATTTGTCTGCAATGAAAAAATAGTTTTATTTGTTCTTCTCATTTGAAGGATAATCTTGCCAAATATAGCATTCTTTGTTGAAATTGTTTTTCTCTAAGTATTTTGAGTATATCTTTCCATTCTTTTTTTGCCTGCATTGTTTTGGTTGAGTAGGCTGATGTTAGCCTAATAAGATAATTTTTGTAAGTGACTTGAGATTGCTCTTTTGCCATTTTTTTTTTAAGAGATTTTCACTGTAGGGCGCGTGCGCTCGCCAGACAGACAAAGAGAGACATAGAGACAGAAAGCGAGAAATCACCCCCCAGGGGGGATGGTCACGCCGCAATCCCTTCTCCTCCATTCTCCTCTCGGGATCTTGGGCACGCATGCACACGCGCCCGGCGTGAGTTTTAAGCCACCAGATCCGGGACACGAACCGCGGTCGACTATGTGGGAGTCCAGCAACATAGCCATTACACTAACTGCTGGTTCCCTCTTTTGCCATTTTTAGAATCTGTCCTTGTCTGTGATTTTTACTGTTCTGGTTATGATGTGCCATGCAGGAGATCTTCTTACATTGATTCTATGTGTAGTCATTTGTATTTCTTGGGTCTAGATGTCTAAATGATTCTCTAGATCTGGGAAATTTCAGCAAGTATTTTTGTGAAATAGATTCTCTATGCTCTTGTTTGATTCATCTTTTGGAATACCTATTATTCAGATATTTGGGCACTTAATAGTGTCTAGTATTTCACATATGTTGTCCTCATTTGTAAAATTGTATAAAATTATTTTTGGTGCTTTTATCTAAGTCAGTTTTTTTGTCTTCTAGCTCATAAATTCCATCTTTTGAGTTGCTTAATATGTTATTAATACTTTCAAAGACTGTCTTGATTTCCTGTATTACTTTCATCATCTCCTGAAGTTCTTATTGTTTTTTTTTAATGTAATGTCTATCTCCTTCAATCCTGAAAATATTTTCCAATCTCTGTCACCATGAATATTATTTCTGATATTCCTGAGAATTCTTTGTGCTGTCTATAGTTATAGAAGAGTTGCTCCATTTCATTGAGAAAGAGGTGTTTCCTTGTTTTCCTGTATTTATTGTTCTTTAGCACTAGTTTCTAGTCACCTATCAGACTATATACACTTCTTTTTTCTTGGTCTATTCTATAGTGTCAAGAAGAAGAACTCTACTTCTCAGTTGTTTTCTTGGTAGAGTGCTTTGTCTTCCAGCTAGAGAAGTGTGTAAGTAACCAGCTCTAGGTGTTGATTCCTTTCCCAGTCTCTCAAATCCATGTGCATCTGGAGCGAACTAGAGTGTTTCAACTGGGGTAAGGAGTACTACTCAGAAAACTATAAAATCTCAAATTATTTCTGCGTGAGCAGAAAGCAGCTAGAAGTCTGAGACAGTCTTGCAGAGGTCTGTGACAGTCTTCCTGTCTCAGTTTGTTTCACTATCTCCAGCTGTTCTCTGCTTTATTATGCAGACTCAGAGGGTAAGGGAGGCAAAGAAATGCAGGAGGCACTGGTCTAGGATGCACCTGGAGCAGACAGAAGGCATTGGAAGGCCAGAGGTGGCCTTTCTGCCTCAGTTGGTCTCACTGACTGGCGCTGTTCCCTGCTTCATAGTGCATGCTGGGGGCGGGTAATTGTAGGGAAGTACAATGTTAATGTTTTCATTCATAGTAATTTGTTTCCTCATTATAAAATACATTTTTAAGTAAATCAACATTTCAGTACCTCGGTACTGCTTTGACTGCTTTTATTGCAAACAAACCAGCCACGGGTCCAGGCCAGTGATCAAACCAAAGTTCACCTGGTTGCTTCTTAACAGACAAGTGGTGGTGGAAAAGAAAGGTAACATTCTTCAGGAAATTGTGCCTTGTGAAGATGGTGAGCTAATGTCAAAAACCATCTCTGGGAGAAGAATCAGGTTGATTGACTAGAAACACTCATTATATCATCTCTTTCAGAAACATGAAAAGAAAAACACAAAATAGAATAAATGACCATGTAAGGTCTGGGGGAAGGGAAAAGAAACATGGCAGAAACATTCCTTCCAGCAGGAACTTTTCTGTTGTCCACACCTGGCCCACCATCACCAATGAACTTTCCTGCCCTTCAGAATTTGGCACACCCACCAAAGTTGAACAGAAACAGCAAACTTCATTGGCCAGACAAGGACCCATGGTGAGCACCTATTGGACAATGGCCCTTTAAGAACGAGCAGCACCCACCTTGGGTGTGACTCCCTGGTCTGACCAGGCCGAGGCTGAGGGACCTCACCTGAGAGAGCAGAATAAATTATGCTGGTTTTATTAAACCCCAAAGCCTGTCTCTGGTATTTTCACCTTTGCCACCTCTGACTTCATCACTGCTCCCAAATCAAACCTTACATCTAGTGCTGAAACCCAGGAGGGGCTGGATGTCTCTTAGAAAGAGCCTCTCCATCGGATCTCTCACGTGGTCATCTGGCTTAGAAGGTAAGAGACTCTGCATCATGGAGGACAAGTGAAAGAAACTCTCTTCCAAAACTACAAATTTCGTACAGTCCCTTCAGATCCCAACTTCAGGAAAACAATGAAATTGACATGGAGCCAACACTCAATGTAGACACATACAAGGTTATAGTACTTCACCAAAACACTAAAATTTCCTAACACTGCCCACCCTGAGAGCTTGGTGGTCATCTTAAAAGCTAACTAGCAGAAGTGTTGGCAGGGATGTGGTGAAAGGGGAACTCTTCTACATTGTTGGTAGGAATGTAAATTGGTTAAGCCACTGTGGAAAACAATGTGGAGTTTCCTCAAAGATCTACAAATAGAACTACCATTTGATCCAGCAATTTCACTTCTGGGTATCTACTCAAAGGACAAGAGAATGCTCAGTTGGACAAGTGCTTGCACATCAATGTTTACTGTGGCATTATTCATGATCACTAAAACATGGAACCAATCTAAATGTCCACAAACATATGAATAGATGGAAAAAATGTGGCACATATGTTCCATGGAATACTACTCAACCATAAAAATCAAGACTCTGGCATTTGAGAGAAAGTGGTCAAATATGAAGGATCTATTGCTGAACAAAGAAAGAGAGGTTATGTAAGCAAAATATTGTATGTATCCACTTAATATATACAGACTCTCTGCACTTTATTGTTGAGATTGAAATATTGGAGGGCATAAAAGCAATGGAAATAGTTATGGATGTTGAAGACAATGTGGAACAGGGCAAGGGGAAGAAGAAAAGAGTATGGAGAAGGATAGCAAGAGAAAAAATAGGCATGCCATTAGTGGGATGCAGAAATGGTTTATTACTTGTTGATGATAACATGGATTGTTCTCAACTGGATTGTTCTGAGAAGTATTTCATGTTATGTAAATTCTTTATACAAGCCAAATCATATATAATGATTGAATACAAAAAAAGATCATAAATAATAATAATAATCTGAAAAAAGATGAAGTTATTTGATGATGGTGATGTGGATAGTAATGTCTTTGTTTTGACTGATATGCATGGTAATTGTGCTGAAAAAAGAAATGTAATACACATTAAAGATATATGTAATTCAATGTCATATAAAAAAGATTATGATAACAAATAAAACAAATAAATAAGTAAAATAAAAATATAAACTAAAAAAAAGCCAACCAGCAGGAGGAGTGTAGATATGTTCAGGGCCATACAATCTCACATCCTCAGTTCTGTGGTTGTGAAAGGCACAATAGAGTAAAAGTAGTCCCCTTGACTGGGAAAAATGGGTTGAACAACTTCATAACTATAGCCTACCAGCCTCTTTCACAATGAAGGCCAAGAGCGCAGTGCATTTTCACTCACCCCCAAAACATAATGTGAGAGCACCAATCCCAACAGAGACAAAGGAATCTGACTGTTGGGTAAAATATTCACCTTCAGACTCAGGCATCAGGAAGTGGCTACCTGCACACTCTGAGGTCTCCTACAAGACAGCTGTTCAGGATATCTATGAACTGTTGTGTGGGAAAACTAGAAAGGATGAGGTACTTGGAAGAGAGGCAGATACCAAAATCCTACTCCCAATTAGATGAAAGAAGAGAGGGCACTTCCCCAGGAATTCCCTAAACCTAGAGTACATGATGTGGTCACCCAACTTCAAGCATGAGTCTGGATCTTAATAGCCCCTCTCGAACCAAGGCAATATAGGTCAGCCATGCTGATGCCACTTAAGACTGACCTACTCACCTATTTTATACTCCTGGTGGGGACAGGGGTACTGCCACATCCAGGTTTTGCATAACCCTTGTCCCCTAAGCTGTACTGACCAAACATCCAGGCTCAAACTGACTGAACCAGACTTAGTTTGCTTCTGGTCTTTCCTGATTTCATCACCAAGTCTATCTCTATGTTTGATGGGTCTCCCTGCTCTCCTCTCAGGATTTACAGGCCAGCCACTCAGGCTCTACTTGAATCTACCAGACTTGGATCACCTCCAGTGCTGTTGGGCCATCTCCCCTGAACCCTGTTCAGATTTACTTGACCTCACTGGTAATTGAGCCTTGCAGTGCACCTTGCCAGATCCCGCTCCACTTAGTGCCTCATATTCTGAGTCCCTTCTTCTCAGCCCTGCCCACCTGATGACATAGAAGTCCTTCCTACCCAGGTTCCATTTAGCTCCACTTAACTCCAGGTCTCAAGGGGTGTTTAACCTGAGCTTGGTTAGAATATGCCTGGACCGCACCCTAACCTGCTAACTTCTGAGCTTTATGAACTCTTCTTCCCACACCCTAAGGGGCCTACTCTTGCCTAATAATCTTAGAGTCTCACAGACATGATGATGCCTACTTGGCCCTGCCCACCTCTGAACTTCATGATATCAGCACACCTGAATCCATGTGGTTCCTTTTCCCCCAACACTTCTCTTCTCCTCCATTAAAGCCCATGCCAACCATGTACAAGCCTCATTCCCTCTGTATAACATGAAAAGCCCTGCTCAGTTCCTACCTCCTCTGAAAAGTATAGACACATTCTCCCAGGTCCACTGGGTCTTGCAAAAATATTAGCCCTGTAGAGAGTCCTTTCTGAGCCCTGCTCAACCTCTTGATTTAGAGGAAAACAAACAGCCCCTTCCCACATGCCAAATAGTTCCCTTCCTGTCTATTATGGTCCTTTAAAATAGATTTTTCTACAACACACTCAATCAGAATCAATACCAAAATAGCTCATTTAACTGCTACTGAGATCACGGTCATAGGAAAAGTAAAAATTGCTAAGACATGGAACTGACCCACATACCCATGAACAGATGAAAATACTGAAATGGTATGGTACATATACACTACAGATTACTACTCAGCCATAAAAAAATCAAAAACAAAAACAAACAAGCAAACAAAAAGCAGAGACCCTGGCATTTGATAGAAAGTGAATGGATATGGAAGATTTACTGTTAAGATAACAAGCCAGACTATGAAAGAGGGGCACTGTATGTCCCCACTCAATATACTGCAAATGTCCACTCTCTATGGCAGAAACTGAAATATTGGACTGTATAAAGTATGGATATCAATTGTGCATACTAGAGAGAGTGCAGGAGGAGGGAGGGAATCGCGAGAGCATGAGAGGAAGGGAATAAAGGAGAAAAAGAATGAACAAAATATTCAAGGGACATAAAAATAGAAAATTATCTGTTGATGATAACATGTATCATAATATCTTAGACTGGACTAATATATACTATATTTATGATGGGAAAATTTATGCAGTATGTGGGAATGACATATATTCATTAAATGTAAGTAAAATAATAATGATGATTAAAAAAACTAAAAAATATTTTAAAAATTGCCTTTATAGAAACTATTCTATAAGTCAGGAAAAAGTGGATACTTTACTAGGTACTTAAAGCTCAAAGTAGAGATACAAGAAAAATTTTTTTAAAAAATGGTCATAATAAGTATTTCTCCTCCATAGGAAAACACTAACTTCTCTCTAACAATGGATAAAATACAAGAAATCATGAAATTGTTGGCAATAAAATTTAGAATATTGATCATAACAAAACAAATCTGGGACCAGCAGTTAGTGTAATGGCTATGTCGCTGGACTCCAATGTAGTCGACCGCGGTTCACATACCGGACCCGGTGACTTAAAACTCACACTGGGTGTGTGTGCGTGTGTGCCCAAGATCCCAACAGGAGAATGGAGGAGAAGGGATTGCAGCGTCATCCACCCGGGGGTTCATCCACCCGGGGGGTGATTTTTCGCTTTCTGTCTCTCTGTCTCTCTCTGTCTGTCTGATGAGCACACGCACCCTATGGCAAAAACCTCTCCAAGGGGGGGGGGGGAACTCTGGAGAAAACCCCCCCCAAAGGGGGGGGGGGAACTCAGTGAGATGTAAGATATAGAAAATATTTGTGTATGTGAGTTTTAGTAGCATAATTGCTCTGTAAATCTGTTAAAGTATACTAGAAGTGTTTGTGCTGACATAATGTGTTGGAACTGGTGTGGGATTTTCTGTGTGTGTGTGTGTGTGTGTGTGTGTGTTGCCATGGGACATGGAAAACATATCTCTCTCTCAGTGGAGAGAGACAGGCAGGGAAAGTGAGAAATCAACCCTGGGTTGGATGGCCATGCTGCAAAATCCCTTCTCCTCCAGTCTCCTCTCAGGATCTTCAGTATGCACTCACAGGCACCTGGCATGATCTTCAAGTCATGGGGTCTGAAGCTCAAACTTTGGTCAATGGGAGTCTAGCACCCCAATTGCTATACCCCCTGTTGGCCCTGGGACTGCTATATTTTATCTGGTGAAAATATTTGCAATCTATTCTTCCAATAAGAGATTAACATCCAGAATACATCAGGAACTCAAACAACCCAACAGCAATAAAACTAATAACCTGACTTATACATGGGCAAAAGACCTTAATAGACATTTCTCCAAAGTAACCACACAAATGGACAGCAAGTACATATTTTTTTTAAATGTTTCACATCACTAAATATAGTGAAATGCAAATCAAAACTACAGCAAAGTATCACATTAACCTGGATCTTGCTCAGATATTTGCCCCATAGAGTCCCTTCTGAGTCCCACTCACCCCTTGCCTCAGAGGACAATGCACAACTTCTTCCCACTACTGTAAACTGTACCCTATCTATTATGATATTAAAAACTAGATTCGACTATAAAAAACTCAATCAGAATCAATACCAACATATCTATTATCAAAAACACATAAAATGACAAATTTTGGTGGGAATGTAGAAAAAGAAACTCTTATGAGCTTGTGGGAATGTAAATCTGCATATCCACTATAGTAAACAGAATAGTGGTTTCTCAAAGTAGTAAAACTAGAACTAATATGTGGTCCACCAACCTCACTAGGAGGTATATATCCAAAGAAAGAAAATCTATTCATTCAATAAGTATCTGCACTCTCATGTTTATTCCAGTCCTAGTCACAATAGCTAAGATACGAAATAAAACTAAGTGTCCAACAATAATTATAAGTAAGAAAACATGTACAGAATAGAATATACTCAGCCACAAATGAAATATATTTCTGTCATTTGAGCAATATGTATGAGCCCAGAGGATATCATATTATATGAAATTTCAAGGTATTTTGTAATTTTCTTTTTGTATTCCTTAACAATTTGGTTATTTATAAGTGTTTTATTTTGTTGACATACAGAAAATGTTCAGCATCTTTTGCATTGTTTATATCTAGCTCCCTTCCATAATAACTAGAGAGAGCCCTCAGGAAGAATATAGAGAAGGGAGATATTTTATCTAGGTGTGCCCTCAGCAAGGAGGCCAGCTTCTAAACTTTATGTGATTGTTAAAGAAATTTGCCTTGGGGTGGGGCCTTTACAGCTTGGAAAATATTCTGAGCAAGTGTGTGTTCATACCACATTTGATTGATGAAGTTTCTCTCTCTCTTTCTCTCTCTGGTAACAACTGAAAAATGTTATGCTAGAGACCAGCAGGTCACATGGTGTTTAAGGGTGCTGGACTCCCACATGGCTGACTGTTAGTGTGCATAAGAAAAAGATGGAAAAGTGGTAAGTAGACAACCTAATAACATCTCAGAGAACCTGAAAAACAACAAGAAAAATGTCAAGAAAAAAATAAATAATAAATATTTGAGCAGAAAGAAATGAAATAGAGGATAAACAAATTATAAAGAAAATAAATTAAATCAAAAGCTAACTCCAAAAAAGATAAACCAAATTGATACACCATTAGCTAGACTAATTAAGAAGAGAGAAAGAAATCAGATTAACAATGAATCCAGCAATATCACAATGGTCATAACAGAAATACAAAAATCATTAGAGAATACTATGAGTGATTCTACACAAACAAACAAGAGAACCTGGATGAGATGGACAAATTCCTGGAAAATATAATCTACTGAGATTTAATCAAGAAGACATAGAAAATTGGAATTGACCCATAACAAGCAAGGAAATTGAATCAGCAATAAACAACCTTCCTTTGAAGCCCAGGTCCTGATGGCTTCACTTCGGAATTCTACAAACTTTTTTAATTTTTGAGAATTTAGGAGTCACTTATTTCTGAAGGAGTAGAAGTGATGTTACAACAGAATTGACATTTGAACTGCATCTTTAGGAAAAGATATAATCTTAACAGCTAGAGCACATGGAAAGAACAAAATATCACTTCTGAAGTGAAGGCAACATCCTGTGGTTCCTCTCTTTTTTCCAATAGAAATTATTTATTTTTTTAAATTTAAATTTATTATTTTTTTTTTTTTACTTATTAAATTTTCTTTATTCTGCCAATTATTTTTATAAATTTATCTTTAAAGATGCTGTAAAACAAAATGATGCTCAGACTCCATGGGCTAATTTTATCCTTTGGCATGTTTCCAGTAATTTCAGCATATATCTTATTTTTTAATTTATTTTTTTATTATCATCATCATAATCTTCTTTATATTACATTGGATTACATATAATTTTACAGTGTATTACATTGTTTTTTCAAAAGGGAATGCCATGCATGTCCATCAGTACAGAGACATTAATCTCCCCACTTCAACATTCAATATCTTTTCTATGTTTTCCCCAATCATTATTTTTATTATTCTAATTATTTTTTAAAACAGTCAATTGCTATTTCTCATTTTGCTTGTAAAAATACTTTGCCCATCATGAAATACTTCTCAGACCAATCCAGTTGAGAATACTATACATGTCATCATCAACAGTTAATAAGTCCTATCTGTTTCTCACTAACGTCCTGCCTCTCTATTGTTCCCTGCTATCTTTCTCTATCCTCTTCTCTTCACTTACCCCATTCCACACTGTCCTATTCTCATTAAGTACCTTCACTGCTTTTATGTCCTCCGGTTTTTCGCTCTCTATCATAGAGT
>NW_006160112.1:36072-62766 GCF_000334495.1 Tupaia belangeri chinensis | reverse complement strand
CTCCTGGAGCTCCTTGTCTCTTTTCTCTTCCATCTCAGTTAGTTTGGTCACTACAAATATTCTGAATTCCTTATCATACATGTCCACTACGCCCATTGTATTGACTGTGGATGATGTAGGCTTGATGATTTCCCTTGATGGAGAGGCCTTTTGTTGGTTGCTCATATTTCTTGAGCCTTTGCGATTGTTCTTAGTCATCAGGTAATCTATATGTTTCTTGCTAACTTATTTAAGGTATCTCTGATTCTTAAAAGTTGTACAGGCTTAGAAGATTGATGATTTATCTTATGGTTGGCCTACCTGTTACTCACAATTACCATTAACTGTTGCCACTAGCCCTGGAAGGCCCAAAGTCCTCGCTGTATCTAAGGAGTGGTGAGCCTTCAACTGACCAAATAAGCAACACCCCAAGAGCAAAGAAAAACAAAATGGAAAAAGAAAATCACACGGTGCGCGTTGCGCACTGCGCGCTACTCAAATCACCAAAATACAAACAGTCCAAAGGCTAGTGGAAAGGGATCAGACAATGAATGACAGTACCAGGTTGTTCGGGCCTGCAGCCTCAGTCCGCCTGGAGTCCGGAACTGCTGGCCGGCTGGATCTGGGTTTCGGGTGGGGAGGGGTGGGGGTTCACCTTAAATTCTCAAGCAACCAACCTGGGGTCCAGGGAGGAAGAATGGTGGGGATGCATGGAGTTTCAGTAGGGTCGGGCCTGCAGCCTCAGTCCACCTGGTGTCTGGAACTGCTGGCATGCTGGATCCGGGTTTTGGGTGGGGAAGGGTGGGGGTTCACCTTAAAGTCCCAGGCAACCAACCTGAGGTCCAAGGAGGAAGAACGGTGGGGATGCGTGGAGTTTCAGTAGGGTCGGCTTTTTTGGTATTCTTGATTCCCAATCTCTCACCCTTGGCCATGTCCCACCTTCTTCCCTAACTATGTCTGGTATTCATGGTTGCTTTTTATGTCTTTCCCCCCATTTTATTGATTTGTTAATAAACTTAATTAATCTAAATATTTCCAATAGCAAGCGCAGCTGATATATACATATCCATGAACACAAGTCTGACTTTAGGCATAAACCTCAGTGAGTAGAATGAACAAATTAAGAAGTAGCACCTAGCTGGGGCTGTATAGCTTAATGCAGTCATCAAATATGCATGCTTTTTAATTTCAAGAAAAAGTTCTTGTGTTTTTTCCCTCCTGAAATTTTTTTAGACTATCTCTGATGTCTACAGTTGTCTTTCATTCCTTTTCTTCTCACATTTTATTGATCACAAAATTTCTTAAATAATTTAACTACTTTCAATAGCAAGTTCAGCTGGTAATTTCTATAAAAGCAGTTTTGAATTGGTAAGGAAATTTTCTTAAAGCTTAAACCCTGGAAACAGGTTAGTATTCTGTTCAAACAGTAGGTACAGGAACCTGTTGACAACTCAAGACAGGACAAAAACTCTTAAAACAAAGACTAGAAGAAAAACAGCAATGTTTTAGTCTAAAGTCACAGAACGCTTTCACCAGTTCAGTCTCATGTACTTAATCTATCTTCTGTTGTGGTTTGATCTTCCTGATTGAATTCTAGGATATAATATTCACCTTCAGACGTGTCCCTATGATTAATTTAGCTATTTTCTTAGTTTTTGAACTCTTATTTCTGTGTGTCTGCATTTAATTTTACTGACATAGCACTCCCTTGAGAACTTCTTGGAGATCTGTTCTGGTGCTGGTAAATTCTTTCAAGTTTTGTTTATCTGAGAATGTTCTTGTCTTTTCTTCCCATATGAAGGATAATTTTACCAGGTACAGTATTCTTGGTTGAAATTGCTTTTCCCTTAACACTTTGAATATATTTTCCCATTCTTTCCTCATTCACATTGTGTCTGATGAGCAATCTGCTATTAGTCTGAGGGGATATCCTTTGTAAACTTGACATTTCTCTCTTGCCAGTTTTAGTATCTTGACTTTGTGGTTTTGGGAAATCTAGCTATAATGTGTCTTGGAGAAGATCTTGGGTTGATTCTATTTGGGGTCCTTTGTATTTCTTGGGACTGGATTTTTAAGTGCCTCTCTAGGTTTGGAAAGTTTTCTTGTAGGATTTCATGGAATAGATTATCAATGCCCTTATGGGTCTCTTCACTTTCTGCCAATTATCCAGATGTTTGGATATTTGATGGATTTTTCTAGGTCAGCCATTTTCTCTTCTATGTCTGAGATTCTATTTTCTGTATGATCTAGTCTGCTTTTAATACTTTCAAGGAAGATTTTGACTTTCTTTATTATAGCTTTGATCTCTAACAGGTCCATTTGATTCTTTTTTAGAGTGTGTATTTCATGTTTTAGATATTGCAAGAATTTCTTCATCTTCTGGAACTCATCAGCTCCTTTCTCCTTTCTCTTCTGCAGTTCATTATCTCTCTTCTCTTCCATCTCTGTTAGCTTTGGCATTATGAATGTCCTAAAATCTTTATCAGATATTTCCATACTTTTCATTGAACTATCTGAGGATGAAGAGAAATTATTCTTTTCCCTTGGAGGAGAGGTATTTTCTTGCTTTCCCATATTTATTGTGGTCCTGCCGTTATTTCTAGTTATCTGATGAATGGTATGTTTCTCCCCAAACTTGAAGTTCAGTCTGAACATCCAAGAGCTTGAAAGAAAGGAAACAGTGAGAGAGAAACAACAGCAACAAAAACAACCAAGAAACTGAGAAAAAGAGAAAAAGAAAACTAAAAAAAATTTTTTTAAAAAAAGCAAAAATTATTTCTCAGGAGCCATAAAGGTATCTTCCAATGGCCTGTTCCCTTGCCTCTCCTGGGTTGGGAGGGAGAGAGGGGATTATTAACAAGATAAAGGGAAAGGAGGGGCTGAAACCCAGGAAATTGCTTTACCTTGAAAACTTTTAAAAAGGAAAAAATTACCACAAAAAGAGAAGACAGAGACTGAGGTAGAGAGAGACAGAGGCAGAGATAGGAGGCTTGAACTTTTAAATAAAAGTTTCCTTTCCTGCATGCTCCTGGATGCTAACCCAGATTCTCCTCAAATTATTTCTGAAGATCTAAAAAGAAGGAACCCTCCTAAATTTATTTTATGGTCCTTACCATCCTCACCCTCCAAACAGAGAAGAACATAACAAAAAAGGAAAACTACAGACCAATATCTATGATGAATATAGATGCAAAGATTTTCAACAAGATACTAGCAAATTGTACTCAACAACATATAGCAGATTATATACTATGATCAGGTAGGCTTTATTTCAAGGATGCAAGATTGATTCAATAAACACAAAAATAAAAGTAATACACCGTATTAACAGAAAGATAAAAATCTTATATTAATTGATGAAGAAAAAGGAATTGATAAATCCCTTATGATTAAGACTATCAGCAAAATTGGCAGAGAACTGACATTTCTCAACACAATAGAAGTAGTATGTTAAAAACCCATAGCTGAGACCAGCAGTTGGTGTAATGGCTGGATTCCTATGTAGTTGACTGTGGTTAGAGTCCCAGACCAACTGGTTTAAACTCATGCCAATCACGTTTGTGGGCATGCCCCAGATCCTGAGAGGAGAATGGAGGAGAAGGAACTGTGGCATGGCCATCCCATGGGGAGTGATTTGTTGCTTTCTGTTTCTCTGTCTCTCTCTGTCTTTCTGGCCAGCACACACACCCTGTAGCAAAAAACTCTCAAAAAAAAAAAAATAGCTGGGACCAGCAGTTAGCATAATGGCCATGTTGTGGAACTCCCATGTATCCCACTACAGTTTGAGTTCTGGACCTGGTGGCTTAAACTTACACTGGGCGCGTGTGCGTGCATGCCCAAGATCCTGAGAGGAGAATTGGGGAGAAGGGATTGCAGCATGGTCATCCCACCCTGGGGGTTGATTTCTTGCTTTTTATGTTTCTGTCTCTCTCTGTCTTTATGGCAAGTGCACACACCCTATAGCAAAAAAAAAGAAAAGAAGAAAAGAAAAAAACAAAGGAAAGGAAAGGAAAGGAAAGAAGGAAAGGAAAGGAAAGGAAAGGAAAGAAAAGAAAAGAAAAAAGAAAAGAAAAGAAAAGAAAAGAAAGAAAAGAAAAGAAGAGAAAAGAAAAGAACAACTCATAGCTAACTTCATACTGAATGAATGGAGAAAGCTAAAAGCATTTTCACTATAAACTGGAACAAGCAAAGGCTGCTGACTTTCTTCACTCCTCTTTAATATTGTACTGGAAGTCCTTGCCAATCAATCAGATAAGAAAATAAAATAGCAACTAACAGATGGTGTAATGTTTATGTTGTGATACCCTCATAGTCAACCATGGTTCAAGTCCTGAACCTGACAGCTTGAAATTCATGCCAGGTATGTGTGCATGCATCCCTAAAATCCAAAAAGGAGAATCGAGGAGAAGGGACTGTGGCATGGCCACTACCCCTGGGGGTGATTTATCACTTTTTGTCTCTCTTGTCTCTCTGGGAAACACATGCACCCTATAGCAAAAATCTCTCAAAAATAAAAAAAGACAAGAGGCAGTCAAGTCAAATAAGGAAAGAAGAAGTGAAATTGTCTTTATTTGCAGATGACATGATTACATACATAGAAACTTCAAAAGAATCAAAAAAAAAAAAAAGAAAAGAAAAAACCTGGATGTTATAAAGGAACACAGTAAAATGTCAGTATACAAAATTAACATGCAAAAATAAGTAACATTTTTATACAGCAACAATGAGCAGACTGAGGTATAATTAAAGAAGCAATCCCAACCAAAGACCCTCAGCCCAGACTTCACCCTCCTGCTTCCTGATCTAGCCAGGAGCCAGGATAAGTTGATCAGCAGTCAACTACATCTTAGTTAAAAGCAATGCCTTTCAGGGATTTCAATCACCAAAGTCCCTCCTCCCAGAATTCACCCTCCTGGCTCCCTAGTCTAGTAAGGAGCCAGCAGGTTAGAACACCCTAGTTATTCTCTCTGTCTCTTTCCATCTCTCTTTCTCTTTCTCTCTCTCTCTCTCTTTCCTCTCTCTCTCTCTCTCTCATTTTTTTATTAATTTTTAAACTTAGCTTTCTATTGCTCTGTTCTTTTAATTCTTACCTTTACCCCTGCTTCCATAGGTTAAGCCAATCAGTGGTCAACTACATTTCAGTTTTCATCCAATTAAAAGATGGGCAAATGAACTGAACAGACAACTCTCTAAGGAAGATATATGAACAGCATAAAAGCATATAAAAAAATATTCAACATCCTTTATTATAAGGGATACGCAAATCAAAACCACAATGAGATACTACCTAAACCCCATCAGAATGGTTAAAATTTAAAAAGTAAGACATGGTATGGGACCAGCAGTCAGTGTAATGGCTATGTTGCTGGACTCCCATGTAGTTGACTGCAGTTCACTTCTCGGACCCAGTGACTTAAAACTCACACCGGGTGCATGTGCGTGCATGCCCAAGATCCTGAGAGGAGAATGGAGGAGAAGGGATTGTGGTGTGGTCATCCCCCCGGGGAGTGATTTCTCACTTTCTGTCTCTCTGTCTCTCTCTCTGTCTGGAGAGTGCACGTGCCCTACAGTAAAAACTTCTCAAAAATAAATAAGTAAATAAATAAAATAAAATAAAAAGTAAGACATGGTGTGGGACCAGCAGTTAGTGTAATGGCTACGTCACTGGACTCTCATGTGGTCGACTGTGGTTCGAGTCCCGGACCTGACAGCTTAAACTCATGCCAGGCTCATGTGCATGTATGCTCAAGATCTTGAGAGGAGAATGGAGGAGAAGGGATTGTTGTGTGGCCATCCCACGGGGAGTGATTTCTTGCTTTCTGTCACTCTGTCTCTCTCTGTCTTTCTGGCAAGTACATGCACCCTATAGCACAAACCTCTTTATTTAATTTTTTTTTTTTAAAGAGTAAGATATGGTATGTGCTTTTGAGGCTCTGGTGAAAAGAGAAAACTTCTACGCTTTTGATAGGAATGTAAATTAGTACAGCCATTGTGGATAACATTATGATATTTCTCAAAGACCTACAAATAGAACTATCATATGATCCAGCAAATCCACTCCTAGGTATATGTCCCCTAAGGATAGAAATACACTTAGTCAGAAAAGCATTTGCACATTCATGTTTATTGCACTAGTATTCACAATTGCTAAGACATAGAACTCAAATGTCCATGAATAGATGAATGGATTGAAAAGTTGTGGATCATATATACTTTGGTATTCTACTAAGCTTATCATTTGGTAGAAAGTGAATGAATATAGAAAATTTTATGTTAAGCAAAGCAAGCCAGACTATGAAAAAGTGACATCATGCATCCCAACTCAATATATTCTGAATGTCTACACTCCGTAGCACAAACAAAAATTTTCGATGATATAAAGGCACGGAGAGCAACTGTGGATACTGGAGAAAGTGTGGGAAATGGTGGAAGGTGAGAGGAAAGAATCAAGAAGGGAAAGGAAGAAAAAAATACTTAAGAAACACTAAATGGAAAATTACTATTGATAATAATATGTATGGTAATGTCTTTGAGCCAATATACAATGTATTCTGGATGGAAAAATCCATTTTCTATGCTGTAATGATATATAGTGATTATAAATTAAAAAATAGTAATAGGAAAAAATATGGCTAGAAAAGTTCATAGAAACAGAGAGTAAAATAGTTACTATAACCTGAGGGTTGACAAGCATGTTAAATGTTGTTTAAAAAGCATGAAATTTTTGTACCAGCAGATGGTGTAGCAGCTTTATCACTGGACTCCCACATGGTCAACCATGGTTAGAGTTCTGGGTGGGCCTGGTGACTTGAAACTCATGCCAGTACATGTTAATGTGTGCCCAAAACCCCAGGAGGAGAATGGAAGAGAAGGAATTTCAGTGTGGCCATCCTCCCAAGGGGGTGATTTCTCACTTTCTGTCTCTCTGTCTCTCTCTGTCTCATGATTGCATGTACCCTATAGCAAAGATCTCTCTAAAAAAATAGACACACAAAATTTAAGTTGGACAAGAAGAATGAGTTCAAGGGACCATTGTACACAATGCACTTAATAACATTATAATGTGTACTTGAAAAAGGATCAAAGAGTAAATGTTTCACTACAAAAACATATGTTGTGAGGTAATGCACATATTAAACTACTTGATTTAGCCATTTTATATATTTTACAGCTATCAAAACATTTTCTTGTATCATAATATATAAAATGTATAACCAAAATATTAGCAATATGAACAAAAAAATTATAATATATTTTTAATAAAACTAGTATAAGAAAGAAAATATGAAAGAGGTAAATGTTGGATCAAGAAATTAGTTCTTTTAAGTTATGACACCTTAAA
This sequence comes from Tupaia belangeri chinensis, assembly GCF_000334495.1. Classification (NCBI taxonomy): domain Eukaryota; kingdom Metazoa; phylum Chordata; class Mammalia; order Scandentia; family Tupaiidae; genus Tupaia; species Tupaia belangeri. Next base: position 55,445 of record NW_006160112.1, on the reverse strand, counting down.
ACTTGTAATGATGAAGACTTGGTGCCTGAATTACCAATGGACAGAGCACAAGACATCAGGCTGAGTAAGTGGACTAATCTTGTGGGGCATTGAGGGAAAGGGTACTCTGTAGCATGTGGCCTCATCCTTTATATATTATAAAGCCCATTTCTCCCAGGTTGGTGTTGCATACCTGGAGTGATGTTAGATATAGTAATAAAATACCTTTTGCACATGACTTAGGAAGCCATTAATAACTGAATTCAACCTTACCCTTCTTGCAAAAGCATCAGATAAAATTACGCCAGTAGGTGTTTTGCTGATTTTAATGCCATTTTCAAAAAGCCCATCCTAATTCCCAGGAGAAGTCTTCCAACATAATTGCTGTTGATCCCTCTTGGATATAAAATTACAGAGCTCATTGTCTCAATATGGGGTGATCCCCAAAGCCTTTCTGGGTCATGATAAAATCATTGGGGATAGAGTATATTAGAAGTCCAAAATATGTTTTTATCCCAGTTGTTTTTCTATCACAATGTCAGGTGACAGGTTCAGAGCCCGAGGGCTAAGAGATCCCCAGAGCTCCCGGATGAAACCGAAGTGAAACAGTAAAAAGACAGTGAGCCTGAGTTGCTCAGATCACAGTGACACTGAGGGAGAGGCTGAGCACTGTGATTCTCTTTGAAATGCCCTTTTAATGCTCCCAGTCATGCCCTTGTCTGATATGCCAGTCTGACCCACACTTTGTACAGGTGCCTAGACAGTTAAAGCAGAAGTTGATTCTTTCTGCAGAGATCTGAGCCTGCAGACACGATCCAATTCCATCCTCTTCTTAGCTTGGCACACACATAGAGATTTTTCTCTGTGTTAACAGGCTTTGACATGTCATTCTCTCTGATTTGTCTCCTGCTACTTCTTCAGCCTTTACAAACTACATGTGAGATGACATCTGAGAGTTGTTTTCAAGATGAAAAGCCGGTTTTCTACAGAGATGGGGACCTAGTATTGGGTGGGTTTTTCCGTCTTTATAACGTGGATGAAGAAGCAGCCATAGTTCAGAAATCTTTTCTAAGATCACCTCAAGAATTGCAATATTCTTGGTAAGTTCTTGGTTATATGTATATGCAAATGTATTTATGATTGTCATACACAGTTTGCTGTTGGAGTGTGGCATACACATTTGTGTGAGTGAGTGCTTATGAGATTAATATCACTTGAGAATAAGGAATAAAGGTGCACAGAAGTCATAGAAATAAACAATAGTGAATTTAGATGTTCTGCCTCATTATTCTTTTACCTTTTCCCCCCTTTATAATGTTCCCTTACAATTTTCAAGATAAAGCATAGAAATCAATGTAGCATGCCATCCACTCCATCAGCACTGTCTGCACTGCCATTGTGAGGCTCAGAATGAAATATTATGACAGCTCCTCTGAAAGCTAAGACCCATAAAGGAAGGCCTACATGAAGATGGAGACACGAACTCCTGATGTGAGGATAGTGTTAGCATCAGGGGACTAACTCTGAGACTCAGTGCTGGTATTGTACAAATGAGCCTCATAGAGAAGTATGAGTGCCTGAGATCCACTGCCTTATATAGACCATGTTCCTCAAAATGTCAGTCATTTAACGTTTCAGATATGAGACAGTTGGGCTTGTCATCCTGAGAGCCAGAAACAATCAGTAAGATAATTTTTCAGGGGCCAGCAGGTAGCACAGTGGTTAAGGCATCTGTAGAGATGCATGTGATAGAGTTGCATAAACCCCAGATATAATGCAGTATTTTGCATTTTCCCTGGAGAAGTTAGACATTAGAGTCAAAGAGCAAAGAGAAGGGTCATTCTCCCCTGATAAATGATTTTTTTTTCTATAGGGTGCATGCACTTGCCAGAGAGAGAGAGAGAGTGAAAAAGTGAAAAATCACTTTCTGTGGTTGTAGTGTGGTCATCCCTCTCAGGAATGATCTCTTACTTTTCCTCTGTCTCAGTTTGATGAGCACTTTACCATCTAGAAAAATTTAAAGATAATAAAGGAGAGACTACTTTATTCACAAAGCTTTTGGTACATTTTGCCAAATACTGGAACACCAAATATTTGTCATCCAAAAACAAAACCCCATACCCATTTGCAGTTTCTCCAGATTTTTATTTTTCTTCAGCTACTGCTAAGCAATAATCTACTTTCTGTTTTTATGGATTTCCCTATTCTGAAAACTTCAAATAAATTAAATCATACCATATGTGATTTTTTGAGTCTGGCTTCTTTCACATAGCAAAATGTTTTCAAGGATTATTGAGATGGTAGCATGTATGAGTACTTCATACTTTCTCTTATTTCTTTAATTTTCTTAGATATTTTTGCTGTAAGACATGTGCACTCACTGAAAGGACTTAAGAGACAGAGTGAGAAAATAAGAAATGAACCCCCAGAAGAGATGGCTAGGCAACAATCTCTTCTCCTCCACTCTCCTCTCAGGGTTTTTAGCACGCACACACACACACACACACACACACACACACACACACACATGCACCGCATGAGATTCAAGTTGCTGGGTCTAGGACTTGAAATGTGGTCAGCCATCTGGGAGTCCAGAGCGTTAACATCTATGCCACCTACTGGCCCCTCTTTTTTAAAAATTTGATTTGCCAGAGAGTGTGTGTACTTGCCAGCGTGTCACAAGAAGATATAGAGAGAAGGAGAGAGAGAAAGTATTCCACTCAATGTGGAATAATCACCCCTCAATCCCTTCTCTTCCATCTCTTCATTGGGTTGGAATTTAAGGCACACACATATGCATTGGTGTTCCACTGGGTCTGAGAACTGAACCAGAGAGTTGTCCATATGGGATCCAACAGGTTAAGTTGTTGGCCCAAGCACTTCATTACTTAGCATTGCCTAATAATCTTCCAGGAACAGGTATACCAAATTTACTTATCCATTTATTTCTTAATAATTATTTGGGACATTTTCCCATCATTTTGTTAGCTACTGGGCATAATACTACTACACGTGTTTATGACAAAGTTTTTGTATGGACATACGTTCCAACTTGTCTTGGGTAGATAAGGAGTTTGATGGCTGAGTCATGTGGTAACTCTAACTTTTTTTTCTTTCTCTTTTATTTTATTTATTATTATCATAATAATATTTTATATTACATTGAGTCTCATATCTTTTTTCATTTTGAGGGGTTTTTGCTATAAGGCATGTGCACTCTCCAGAAATACAGAGAGAGACAGAGAGACAGATTGCGAGAAATCACCCCCTGAAGGGATGGCTACACCACAATCCCTTCTCTATTCCCTCTTGAGATATTTGGCATACATGCACACACACCTAGTGTGAGTTTAAGCCACTGGGTCCAGGACTTCAATGTGGCCAACTACATGGGGATCCAGCAAAATAGCCATTATGCAACTGATGGTCCCAAATCACATATCTTTTCAGTGTATTACATTTCTTTTACTAGCAGAAATACCATGTATATAAGTCAAGACAAAGACATTACTACCCACATCATCATCATCAAATAGGTTTTCATCATTTTTCTGATCATTATAATTATTATCATTTTTAAAAAATATTTAATCACTGCATATTATTTAGCTTATAAAAAGAATTTACCCAACATGAAATACTTCTCAGACCAGTCCAGTTGAGAATACTATACATGTCATCATCAACAGATAATAAGCCACTTCTGTGTCCCACTAGTGTCCTGCCTTTCTATTTGTTCTCTTGTTATCTTTCTCCATACTCCTCCCTTCTTCCCCCCAGTTCTACACTATTTTATGTGTCCTTTACTATCTGCATTGATTTTATGCCCACCAATATTTTAATCTCTACCATAAAGTGTGGATAGTTGGTATATATTAAGTGGATATATACAATATCTTTCTTTCACATTTCTTGTTTCACTCAGAAATAGATCGTCCATATTCGACCACTTTCCATCAAATGCCAGGATCTTTTTTTTAATAGCTGAGTAGTATTTCATAGAATATATGGGTCACACTTTTTTCATCCATTCATCATTTTGTGGACATTTATATTGCTTACATGTCTTAGCAATCATAAATAGTGCTGCAATAAACATTGATGGGCAAGCGTTTTTTTGACTGAGCATTCTCCTGTCCTTTAGGTAGATACCCAGAAGTTGGGTTACTGGATCAAATGGTAGTTCTATGGGTATATCATTGAGGAACCTCCATATTTTTCTCCACAGTGGCTGAACCAGTTTACATTCCCACCAAGAGTGTAAGAGAATTCTTCATTTAGCACATCCACAAGAACACTTATTATTTTTTGTATTTTTAATCTTCCCCATTCTGACTGGTGTTAGGTGATATCTCATTGTGACTTTAATATGCATCTCCCTTATGATGAGGAATGCTGAGCATTTCCTCACATAGTTTTTGGCTGTTCATATGTTTTTCTTAGGGAGAAGTTTTTTCAGCTCGTTTTCCCATCTTTTAATTGGGTTACTCATTTTTTTCCCCCCAAGTGAGCTGCTTAAATTTCCTTTGAATTCTGGTTATAAGTCCTATGTCTGAGGCACACTTTAAAAAATTCTCCCATTCTGCGGGTTGTCAATTTTGCTGTGCAGAAACTTCTTAATTTGATATAGTCCCACCTGTCTATTTTAGGAATTATTGCCTGTGCTTTGGGAGTTTTATTTAAAAAGTCTTTGCCTACCCCAATGTCTCCCAGGGCTTCCCTAATGTTTTATACCAGTAGTTTTATAGTCTGAGTTCTTAGGTTCATATTTTTGATGCATTTTGAGTTGATTTTTTTGTTAGTGGCAAAAGATGGCATTTCAGTTTCATCTTTCTGCAGGTGTATACCCAGTTTTTCTAGCACCATTTTCTAAAGAGGTTTACCTTTTCCCAATGGATTGACTGGTATCCTTTGTCAAAAATCAGTTAGTTGCAAGTTTTGGAGTTTATTTCTTGGGTCTCTATTCTATTGCATTGGTCCACCTGTCTGTTTTTGTCCCAGTACCATGTTGTTTTGATTATCACAGCTTTATAGTATATTTCAGGGTCAGGGAGTGATATGCCACTCACTCCACTCTTCTTGCACAGGATTTCTTTGGCAATACATGATCTTTTATGATTCCAGACAAATTCTATGATTGTCTTTTCTATATCCATGAAGAATGTCCCTGAGTTTTGATTGGAATTGCAATTAATATGTAAATTGATTTGGGTAGAATTGTCATTTTGATTTTATTAATTCTTCCAATCCAGGAACATGGAATGTCCTTCTGTTTTTTAGTGTCCTTTTTGATATCTTTTTAAAGATTTTCATGATTTTCTTTCTTAGATTTATCGATAGGTATTTTATACATTTTGTGGCTATTGTAAAAGGGATTTATTTCCTCAGCTTTACTTCATTCACATTGTTTGCATATAGAAATAATACAGATTTTTAGATGGTGATTTTGTATCTTGCTACTTTACTTAATTCATTTATTTCTTCAAGAAGTTTTTGCATGGAAAACTTTGGGTCTTCTAAATATACCATCATGTCACCACCGAATACAGATATTTTCAACTCTTCTTTGCCTATTTAAATTATTTTTTATGTTGTTCTCTTTTCTGATTGCATTGGCTAGACTTCTAGCACTGTATTTAAAACTAGTGGAGAAAGTGCGCAGCCTTGTCTAGTACCAATTTTCCGTGGAAAAGTTTTTAACTTCCCCTATTCAGTATAACATTAGCTATAGGTTTTTCATATATGGAATTTATTGTATTGAGAAATGACCCTTCTATACCAATCTTACTGAGAGTCTTAATCATTAAAGGGTGTTGTGTTTAATCAAATACTTTCTCTGCATCAATTGAAGCAATCATATGGTTTTTATCTTTCTGTTAATATGGTGTATTATATTTTTGTGGAGTAACATTGAACCATTCTTGCATCTCTGGGATAAAGCCTACCTGATCCTGATGAATAAACTTTGTTATATGTTGTTGGATATGACATGCAAGTATTTTGTTGATAACTTTTGCAACTACACTCATCAATGATATTGGTCTGTAGATTTTCTTTTTCACCATGTCCTTATTGGTTTTGGGAATAAGAATGAAGGAGGCCTCATAAAATGAATTTGAAAAAATTTCTTCCTTTTGGATCTTTAAAAATTATTTGTGTAGGATATGGGTTAACTTTTCTTTAAAAGTTTTGTAGAATTCAGAAGTTAAGTCATCTGGATATGAGCTTTTCTTTGTTGGGAGGTTATTTATTACTGATTTAAATTAATGGCTTGTTATAGCTCTATTCAGGTTTTGTAAGTCTTCCTGATTTAATCTTTGTAGATTTTATGCTTCCAGGAATTTGTCCATCTCCTCCATGTTCTCTTGCTTTTTGATATATTGTTGCTCATAGTACACTCTAATGATGCTTTGTATCTCTATTATGTGTTGTAATGTTGCCTGTTCCATCACGTATTTGATTTATCTGTTTTTTTTTTCTTCTGCTATATCAGTCTAGCTAATGGTGTGTCAATCTTGGTAATCTTTTCAAAAATTCAGTGTTTGCTTTCATTTATTTCCTGTATAGTTTTTTTTTTTTATTTCATTTATTTCTGCTTGAAACTTTTACTTCTTTTCACCTGGCATTTTGTTGTTGTTGTTGTTTTTCTAATTCCCTGAGGCATGATGTTAGTTGTCGCCAACTTTGCCTCATTTTCTTATGTGTACAAATTGCCATGAGTTTCCCCCATCTGACTGCTTTTATCTTGTCTCATGGATTATGGATACTCATGTATTCACTATTATTTGTTTCCATAATTTTTATAAATTTCAGACTTAATTTCTTCAGTAGTTAAGAAGTCATTCAGAAGTAAGTTGCTAAGTTTCCTTGGGTTTGTGTATTTTCAAGGATGTGCCTTGATATTAATAATGAATTTAATTCCATCATAGTCAGAAAATATCTGGATATAGTTTCTATGACTTTGACTCTGCAAAGACTTAATTTATCATATGGTCAATCTTTGATATGGTTCCATGTCAGAGTGAGAAAAATGTATATTTTGTGGTCTTAGGGTGGAAAGTTCTATAGATGTCTGTCAAGCCCATTTGATTTATAGTATCATTTAGGTACTGTATTTCTCTATGTTTTTGTCTAGAAGATCTGTCTAAAGGATATAATGGCATGGTGAGATTCCCAACAATTATAGTGTTGCACCCCATCCCTCCTTTTAACTCAGGCAGTCTTTCCTTCACATACTTAGGTGCTTCTGAGTTGGATACATAGAAATTCATAAGCATTAGGTCTTCTTGAAGAATTGCCCCATTCACTATTATATAATGCACTTCTCTGTCTCTTCTTACAGTCTTTGTTTTGAAGTCTATTTTGTCTGAAGTCAGTATGGCAACTCCAGCCCTTTTTTTATCTCCATTTGCATGGAATATCTTTTTCAAGCCCTTCACTTTTTACTCTATGTGTATCTTTATCCATAGGGTTGTTTCTCATAGGAAACAGCTAGGGAGTTTCTGTTTCATTTTTCATTCATCTACTTTGTATCTCTAAATCGGATAATTTAATTCATTAACATTCAATGTTATTGATATTTCCCGACCCATTTGTATTATTAAGTGAGATATTTTGTTTTACTTTTTCTTTTTTTGTTCTTTTATAATTGTCTGTCTGACTTTTTAGTTTTTTTCTGGTATAGAAATCCCTTTAGAACCTCTTGAAGAGCTGGCCTGGAGTTTGTAAATTCTTTCAGGTTTGGTTAATCTGAGAATGTTTTTATTTTTTTAACCAAATGAATAATCTTGCCAGCTATAGTATTCTTGGTTGAAATAGCTTTTCATTTAACACTTTGATTGTATTTCTCCATTTTTTTCCATGCCTGCATTGTTTTCTTTTTATTATTATTTATTTTTTATTTTTTCCATTTTTTAATACATTCAATCACATTTTTTAGCTTACAAGGTCATGATTTCAATATGTGAACATTTCTCCCCAGTCCAGTTGATCAAAATATAACAATACTACTTCCCTGTCTCAACAATGCTGTCTCTGTATCCCTCCTCCAAATGTTTTTCCCCAGGCCCCACTCCTCCACACACACCACATCTTGCATTCACACCCATCTCTTATGTTTGTACATCCTTTAGCTCGTCAGCTTCAGTTATAGAGTGTGGACACTCGGAATATATTAAGTGGGGACATACAGTGTCTCTTCTTCATAGCCTGGCTTGCTTCACTCAGCAGTAAATCTTCCATATTCTTCCACTTTCTGTCAAAAGCCAGGGTTTTGTTGTTTTTTTTTTATGGCTGAATACTATCCCATAGAATATATGTGCCACAGTTTTTCAATTCATTCATCTGTACGGGGGCATTTGGGTTGGTTCCATGTCTTAGCCATCGTGAAAAATGCCGCAATAAACATTGATGTGCAATCACTTTTCCAATGAAGAATTCTTCTGTCCTTTGGGTAGATTCCAAGGAATGGGATTGCTGGATCATATGGTAGTTCTATTTGTAGACTTTTGAGTAATCTCCAAATTGTTCTCCACAGTGGTTCGACCAATTTGCATTCCTACCAGCAGTGTAAGAGCGTTCCCCTTTCACCACACTCCCACCAACACATCATTTTTTGGCTTTTTTTAATCTTAGACATTCTGATTGGGGTTAGGCGGTATCTCATTGTTGTTTTAATCTGCATTTCCCTTACAATGAGGGATGTTGAGTGTTTTTTCATGTGCCTTTTGGCTATTCGTATGTCATCTTTAGAGAGTGTTTTTTTTCCAAATCCTTCTCCCATCTTTTAATAGGGTTGATCATCTTTTTTCCAATCAGCTTCTTTAGTTCCTTGTGTATTCTGGTTATCATTTCCTTATCTGATGCATAATTTACAAAAATATTTTCCCATTCTGAGGGCTATCGATTCACACTAATTACTGTGTCTTTTGACATGCAGAAATGTTTTAGTCTGATGTAATCCCACTTGTCTATTTTGGGGATTATCGACTGTGCTTTGGGGGACTTATGTAAGAAGTCTTTTCCTACCCCAATGTCTCCCAGAGTTTCCCCAGCATTTTCTAGAAGCAGTTTTATAGTTTGGGGTCTTAGATTTAGATCCTTGATCCACCTTGACTTGATTTTTGTCAAAGGTGAGAGGTAGGAGTTCAGATTCATCTTTCTACAGGTGGAAATCCAGTTTTTTGAGCACCATTTGCTGAAGAAGTTTTCCTTTCCCACTGGATTGACTGGTACCCCTTGTCAAAAATCAGTTGACTGAATGGTTTTCAATGAGAGATCTGATGTTAGCCTGAAGGAATGACATTTGTAGGAAATTTGAAGTTTTCCTTGACTATTTTAGTATCTTGTCTTTGTCTGTGGTTTTGGCCTATCTGGATATGATGTGCTTCAGAGAGGATATTTTGGGTTGATTCTATTTGGGGTCCTATGTGTTTCTTGGGTCTGGATACTTGAATGTCACTCTAGATTTAGAAATTTTTTTCCCAAGGTTTTATGAAATAAGTTATCAATGCCCTTATTAATTTCTTCCTTTTCTGGGATACCAATTATCCAGATGTTGGGATGTTTGATGGTATCTATTATTTCTCCTATATTGTCTATATTATCCTCATTGTTTTTTTGGTTGTTTTCTCCTTCTTTTTAATACTTTTTTCTAGGTCGAAATTTTTGTCTTCTACATTTGAGATTCTATCTTCTGTGTGATCTAACCTACTTTTAATACTTTCGATGGAAGTTTTAATTTCCTGTATCACATTCTTCATCCCTTACAGTTCCATTTTATTCTTTTTAAGGTGTTTATTTCTTCTTTCAAATGATAAAAGAATTTCTTCATCTCCTGGAGCTCATTATCTCTTTTCTCTTGCATCTCAATTAGTTTGATCACTACAAATATTCTGAATTATCTGACATGTCCAAGACTTCCATTGTGTTGTCTGTGAATTATGTGCAATTGATGTTTTCCCTTGGGGGAGGGACATTTTGTTGGTAGCTCATATTTCTTGTGTCTCTGCAGTTGTTCCTAGTCACCTGGTGATTTATATGTTCTTTCGTTTATTATTCAAGCTATCTCTGAGAATTCAAATTATGCAGGAGTAGAAAATTGGTGATCTCTTGGGACCAGCAGTTAGAATAATGGCTATGTCACTGGACTCCCACGTAGTCGACCACGGTTTGCTTCCCGGACCCGGTGGCTTAAAACTCACACCGAGTGTGTGTGCGTGTGTGCCCAAGATCCCAAGAAGGAGAGTGGAGGAGAAGGGATTGTGGCATGGCCATCCCCCCTGGGCAGTGATTTATTGCTTTCTGTCTCTCTGTCTCTCTCAGTCTGTCTGGCGAGCGCACACACCCTAAAGCAAAAACCTCTCAAAAAAAAAAAAAAAAAGAAAATTGGTGATCTCTCTTCTCCTCTGCCTTCCTGTTGGTCACCAGTACCCTCTACTGTTGTCACTCTTCCTGGGTGACACAAAATCCTCCCTTTTTCTAAAGAACAAGTGTGCTTCCAAATGATCTGCTGAGCTTCACCTCAGGAGTAAAGACAAGATCACATTGAATACTGCATGCTATCCAAAACACTGAAGTCCTGAGAGTCCAAAGGCAAGTGGGGTAGGGGATTAGCCATGGGTCCTGGCCGTCAAGCCTTGCAGCCTCAGTCATCCTGGTGTCTGGTCAGGCTGCTTGCTTGAACCGGTTTCTGGATGGGGTGGAGAAGGGGGCAAATTCTTCTTAAAGTTCCATGATGCAAATCTGAAGTTCAAAGGTGAGTGGGGAAGGGGTCCTGGCCATTGGTCCCGGTCTGCAGTTCCTGCAACCACAAGTAACCTGGTGTCCAGCAATGTGGCTCACTTGAACCAGTCTCCCTCTATGTTTAACTTTGAAAGAAATCGTCAAAAAAAATTTTTTTTGGAGAGGTTTTAGCCATAGGATGTGTGTGCTTGCCAGACAGAAAGAGAGAGACAGAGAGACAGAAAGTGAGAAATCACCCACCAGGGGGTATGGCCACACCACTATCCCTTCTCCTCCATTCTCCTTTTAGTATCTTGGGCATGCACGCACATGCACCCAGCGTGAGTTTTAAGCCACCGGCTCCGGGATTCAGACCACGGTCAACTACGTGGGAGTCCAGCAACATAGCCATTATGCTAACTGCTGGTCCCCGTCAAAATTGTTTTTGAAGTATTTGTACCAGTTTTAAATCCCATCATGCATAAATGAGAGCTCCAAATTTTGTTCATCCCATCAAAATTGGTTATCGTCTGGGCATTATTATTATTGCAACTATCATAATAAACATGAAGTAGATTTATTTTGCATTTTTACTATTTTATTTATTTATGTTTATTTTTATGTTATTTTTCATTAAGTTGGGGCTTCAGAGTAGCTAAAAATTCATTTTTGTGCATAATATGAAATAGATTTTTTTAACTATCCCTGTTACTTTCTGTGTAATGTACTTTTTTCCAGATCATCTTAAATATACCATTACTTTTCTGTAATTTTTTTTTCTGATTTTACCACTTAATGTTTTCCCTTCTTGCTCACATTCTTTCTGTTGGGTTAAAATTATAACTCATTTGACTTTATGATTTCAGTTCATCAATTTATTGAAATATAATAGTATTTTCATGGATGGTGATTTGCCCCATATTTTGTGTATCATTTTTAATCTTTGTATAACATTTTGAATATGTTTAATGCTAGAAGAAATGTGTGCTAGAAAAAGCGGAAGAAAGAGAGTACAAGAGAAAGTAAATGCCTTTAATGGAGCCTAATTATAATTCTATCTCCTTCCCACCATTCATCCACTCTGTCAAGATCCTGGATACATTGCACACGTCACTGGCATGTTTTCAAGTAACCGAGGGGAAGGTTTTAATCTTTATGCACTATGCTAGACTTGGTCTTATAGTTATGAACAGTTAAAAATAAATCTCGAAATATAAATCTGAAAGGTGATCACTTGAGAGAATTCCAATTTACCATATGACTACATTTGTGATTGGTCAATAAATGTTGAAAAATACAATTGTGTCTACTTGCCAGGTATTAATTTATACACATTTGGTTATTATTTTAGAGAGACTTTTTCTATAGGGTATGTGTGCTTGCCAAAGAGACAGAGACAGAAAGTGAGAAATCATCCTCCACTGGGGGATGACTATGCTACAATCCATCTCCTCCATTCCCCTGGCAAGATTTTAGGCACACACACACACACACACAAACACACACATACACATGCCTGGCATGAGTTTAAAGTCACCAGGCCCAGACTCCAACCATGGTTGGCCATGTGGGAGTCCAGTGACATAACCATTATACCATCTACTGGTCCCTTCACATTTAGTAATTATAGGGCTGGCCTCATAGCCTAGTGATTAAGCCTGAAGTCTATTCAAATCCTAGACCTGGAAGCTTGAAAAACATACTGAACATGTATGTTCATGCCCAAACTTCCAACAGGATGGAAAAAATTGAGAAGAGATTTCAGCCTATGTCTCAATGGTGATGTTTACTCCTACTCTCTCTCTATCTCTTTGTGTCTTTCTATCTCTCTCTAGTTAGTACATGTACCTTCTGACAATTTCAGAAGAAAAACTACACATTAGGTTATTATGAAAGTGTTATTTATTATATTAAAATTTCTTTATTTTAAGGATTTCATTTTTTTAATAATTAATTTTTCATTTCGTGTGCTTCCCGACATTCAATCGCATTCTTATTTGTCTTACAAAATGGATATTTCAACAGCTGAACAATTCTCCCTAATACAGTTGATAAAACTACAAAATATCTTCAACAGATAATACCACATTTCTTTGTGACATTAATACTTTTCCTCCCTATTTTTCTTCTAAATGTCCTTCCTCAGACCCTACTCTTGCATACATACTATATCTGGTATTTACATCTATATACTGTGTTGCTACATCCTTTAGTGAATTAGTTTCAGTCATAGAGTGTGGACACTCAGTACATATTAAGTGGGATATACAATGCCTCTCCTTCATAGCCTGGCTTGCTTCACTCAGCAGTAAGTTTTCCATATTCATCCACTTCCTGTCAAAAGACAGGGTTTTGTTGATTTTTGGCTGAATCATATTCCGTTGAGTATATTTGCCATAGTTTTTCTGTCCATTCATCTGTTTCTGGGCACTGGGGTTGTTTCCATGACTTAGCAATTGTGAATTGTGCCGCAATAAACATCAATGTGCAAGCACTTTTCTGATTAAGTATTCTTCTGTCTTTTGGGAAGATACCAAGGAGTGGTATTGCTGGATCATATGATAGTTCTATTTGTAGATTTTTGAGAAATCTCCAAATTGTTCTCCTCAGTGGCTGGACCAATTTACATTCCCACCAGCAGTGTAAGATAGTTAGCCTTTCACCACACCCCCACCAGCACTTATCATTTCTTGGTGTTTTTTTTTTTTTTTGGTTTGTTTGTTCGTTTGGTTGTTTTTTTTACTCTTAGTCATTCTGACTAGGGTGAGGTGGTATCTCATTGTTGTTTTGATCTGCATTTCCCTTACAATGAGGGATGTTGAGCATATTTTCACATGCCTTTGAGCTATCCATATCTCATCTTTAGAGAGTGGTTTTTTCAACTCATTCTCACATCTTTTAGTAGGATTGATCGTCTTTTTTTTTTTAACAAATTCTTGAGTTCCTTGTGAATTCTGGTTATCAGTCCGTTATCTGATGCAGTTTACAAAAATATTTTCCCATTCTGTGAGCTGTCTATTCACAGTAATTACTGTGTCTTTTGCCATGCAGAAACATCTTAGTCTGATGTAATCCCACTTGTCTATTTTGGGGACTATTGACTGTGCATTGAGGGTCTTATTTAAGAAGTCTTTCCCAACCCCAATATCTCTCAGAATTTCCCCAGTGTTTTCCAGGAGCAGTTTTATAGTTTGGGGTCTTAGATTTAGATCTTTGATCCACCTTGACTTGATTTTTGTCAGACATGAGAGGTAGGGGTTCAGATTTATCTTTCTACAAGTGGAAATCCAGTTTTTCCAGCACCATTTGCTGGAGAGATTTTCCATTTCCCACTGGGTTGACTGGTACACTTTGTCAAAAAATAAGTTGACTGTATGTTTGGGAATTTATTTCTGGGTACTCTATTCCGTTCCATTGGTCCAGCTGTCTGTTTCAATGCCAATACCATGCTGTTTTGATTACCACAGCTTTGTAGTATATTTTTGGGGTCAGGGAGTGAGATGCCACCCACTCCACTCTTCTTGTGAATAATTGCTTTGGCAATGCATGGTCTTTTATGGTTCCAGACAAACTTTATGATTGTTTTTCCTAGATCTGTGAAGAATGTGTCTGGTACTTTGATTTTCATTGCATTAAATATTTAGATTAATTTGTATAAAATTGTTCTTTTGATTATATTAATTCTTCCAATCCAGAAACATGGGATTGTCTTTCACTTTTTTGTGTCATTTTTTATTTTTTTTTTTATCTTCTCATAGTTTTCCTTATGGAGGTCTTTAACTTCTTCAGTTATATTTATCCCTAGGTATCTTATACTTTTTTGTGGCTATGGTAAATGGAACAACTTTTTTCAGTTCTATCTCAGTCTGCCTGTTGTTCATATATAGAAATGCTATATATTTCTGAATATTAATTTTGTATCCTGCTACTTTACTCTATTCACGTATTACTTCCAGAAATTTTTTTTATGGAAACCATTGGGTCTTCTACGTATACAATCCTGTCATTTGCAAATAGAGACAGTTTCATCTCTTCTTTTCCTATTTGAATGCCTTTTATTTTTCCCCTTTTCTGATTGTGTTGGCCAGGACTTCCAGTACTATATTGAAAAGGAGTGGAGAAAGTGGGCAACCTTGTCTTGTATCTGTTTTTAGTGGAAAAGCTTTCAGTTTTTCTTAATTGAGGATGATGCTTATTATGAATTTTTCATAGATAGCTTTTACTGTGTTGAGAAATGACCCTTTTATGTTGATTTTGCTGAGAGTCTTGATCATAAAAGGATGTCATATCTTATCAAATACTTTATCTGCATCAATTGATATGATCATATGTTTTTTTCTTTATTCCTATTAATATGGTGTATTACATTTATGGTTTTGTGTATGTTGAACCAACCTTGCATTCCTGGAATAAAGCCTACCTGATCATGATGTATTATCTTTTTTATAAGTTGTTGGGTATGATTTGCTAGTATCTTGTAGAGAATCTTTTCATCTATATTCGTCAGGGATATTGTTCTATAGTTTTTGTTCCTTATCCTCCCCTAGTCTGTTTTGAGAATAAAGATAATAGTCTTCATAGAATTAATTAGAGAGAGATTTCCCCTTTTGGATCTTTAGAAATAGCTTGAACAGAATGGGAATTAAGTATTCTTTGAAAGTTTTGTAAAATTCAGAGGCGAATCTATCAGGGCCAAGGCTCTTCTTTGTTGGGAGGTTATTTATTACTGCTTCAATCTCCTGGCTTGTTATGGGTCTATTCAGACTTTCTATATCCTCCTGGCTCAATCTAGGTAGATTATATTTGCCCAGGAATATGTCCATCTCATTCAGATTATCTTGTTTCTTGGCATACAGATGTTCATAGTATCCTCTAATAATGTTTTGAATTTCTATGATGCCAGTTGCTATATTGACTGCTTCATTGCAGATCTGATTCACCTGGCTCCTTTTTCTCTTCTTAATTATTCCAGCTAATAGTGTATTGATTTTGTTTATCTTTTCAAAGAACCAGCTATTAATTTATTTTCTGTATAGATTATTTTCTATTTCATTTATTTCTGCTTGGATCTTTATCATTTTCTTTCTCCTGGAGTTAGTTTTTTTTTTTTCTTTTTTTATCTTTTGCTGTTGCTTTTCCAATTCTGTGAGGTATGACGTTAGATGATCCATTTACATTCCTTCCACATTCCTCTTATGTGCACTAATTGCTATGAACTTCCCTCTTATGACTGCTTCAGCAGTGTTCCTCGTGTGGGAACTGGTGTCCTCATTTTCACTGGCTTCCATGAATCTTTTTATTTCACTCTTTATTTCCTCAGTAGTTGTGTAGTCATTCAAGAGTAGGTAATTTAGTTTCCTTGTATTTGAGTATTTTTGAGGATTTCTCTTGAGATTAAACTCAAGTTTAATTCTATCATGGTCGGAGTATATGCTGGGTATAATTTCTATGCCTTTGATTATGTAGACGCTTACTTTATGCCCTATGATGTGGTCAATCTTTGAGAAGGTTCCATGTGGTGGTGAGAAAAAAAGTGTATCTCATGGGTTTTGGATGAAAAATTCTATAGATGTCTGTTAAGTGCATTTGATTTATGGTATCATTTAGATCCTTTATCTCTTTACCTGTTTTTTGCCTAGATGATCTGTCCAGAGGGGATAGTGCAGTGTTGAAGTCTCCAACTATTAGTGTGTTGCAGTCTATCTCCCCTTTTAGATCTCACAGTCTTTACTTCACATATTTGGGTGATCCTATGTTAGGTACATAGATATTAATAAGCATTAATATCTTCCTGATTGATTGACACTTTTACTACAATGGAGTTTCCTTCTTTGTCTCTTTGCCTATTTTTTCAGATATTATTATTGCAACTCCAGCTCTTATTTGGTTCCCATTTCCATGGAAAAACTTTTTCCAACCCTTCACTTTTAGTTTATGTATGTCTTTATTCATGAAGTGAGTTTCCTGCAGGTAGCAGATGGAGGTTTTTTGTTTTTTAATCCATTCAGCCAGTCTGTGTCTCTTGATTGGAGAATTTAATCCATTAACATTCAAGGTTATTATCGATGTTACTGGACCTGTCCCAACGTTTATGTTGGCCATTGTTTTAATTGCCTTTTACTCTTTTGTTCTGGCTGTTACTTCTTTAGTTTTCCTGGAACAGTACTTTCTTAAGGGTTTCTTGGAGAACTGGTCTGGTGTTGGCAATTTCTTGTAGATTTCATTTGTCTGAGAAGATTTTAAACTTTTTTTTTCCCATATGAATGACAATCTTGCAGGATATAATAATCTTGGTTGAAATTGTTTCTCTCTTAACACTGAATACATCTTCCCATTTTTTTCTTGCTTGCATTGTTTCTGTTGAGAAGTCTGGTGTTAGCCTGATGGGGTGACCTTTGTAAATCACTTGTCATTTCTCTCTTGCCAATTTTAGTATCTTATCTTTTTCTGTGGTCTTTGCCAGTTTGGCTATGATATGCCTTGTGGAAGATCTGTTTGGGTTGATTCTATCTGGGCTACTTTGTATTTCTTGGGTCTGGATGCTTGAGTGCCTTTCTATACTTGGGAAATTTTCTTTCAAGAGTTCATGGAACAGGTTTTCCATGCCCTTAGTAGTTTCATCTTCTGGGATACCAATTATTTGGATGTTAGGGCATGTAATGGAATCTAGTATTTCTTGCATGTTATCCTCACTTTTTGATGTTGTTGTTATTTTCCTTATCTTCTTGGTAGTTTTCTGTAGGTCAGAAGTTTATCTTCTATATCAGAGATTCCATCTTCTACTTGGTATAATCTATTTTTAGTACTTTCTAGAGAGTTTTTGATTTCTTATATTACAGACTTCACCTCTTATACTTCCATCTTATTCTTTCTTAGCATGTCCATTTCTTTCTTCCTTCATATTGCAGAAGGACTTTCTAATCTCCTTTAGTTCATTGTCTCTTTTCTGCCCTAGCTCATAGCATTTGTTCACCACAAACGCTCTAAATTCTTTTTCAGACATTTTGGTAACATCCTCTATTTTGTCAGGAAATGGAAGGGAGTCACTGTGTTTTTTTGATCGGGACATATTTCCTGCTTTATTCAGACCTGAGTTTCTTTTACTTCTAACCATTGGGATATGTGTTCCCTTTGGAATATCTTTTAAGAGAACGTTTTCTTGAATAGTAGCAAGTGTGTTTCCTTTCTGCTGTGGAATGAAGATTGCCACAGTCTTTCTTCTGTTGCATTTAGCAATGTGATCCAAGGATTCTCTTCAGGTGTATGAAGAAAAGTATCTCCTTTTTCGCAGGTGGTTCAGTAAAAGGGTGGATCCCAGAGAGTCTTAAAATACTAAAATATTTCAGAACTGTAATTCTAGAACTATCTAAACTGCCAGGGATGGTGTAGATAAAGGAAGTGATGACCAAATAAGTGGGAAGAAAATAATAAGGAAAATAAAGAAAAAGTCATGTGCTGCACGTTAGCACAGAGCGCAATTTTGCCAGGGGTCTGAAGATGGAAGTGGCGTGGCTGCAGAGTTGAGGGCATTCTTGTCTGGCAAGGAGAAGTGAGAACTTTACAAATGAAAAAGAGTATAAGGAACGAAAATTCCTTCTACTCCATTCTCCTCTAGGCATTTTGGGCACACATGCACAGGTGCCCAGTGTGATTTTTAAGCTACTGGGTTTAAGATTCAAAATGTGATTGACTACATGGAAGTCCAGCAACACAAACATTCCATCATCTGCTGGTCCCCAAAATGCTATAGATTGTTATGTTGATTTTTTTAACCTGCCACTTTAGTGTATTCATTTATCACTTCCAGGAGTTGTGTATCTTTTGTGGAGGGAAAGTTTGGATTTTCTATATATAGAACCATATCATATGCAAATAGAAATAATTTAACTTCTTTTCTTATTAAATGCCTTTTTTTACTCTTTTGTCTGATTTCTAGAACTTTTATTACTATGCTAAAAAGGAGTGGAGAAAATGGGCAACCTTGAATTATACCAATTTTTAGTAGAAAAATTAAAATTTTTCCCCTTTAAGTAAGATGTTAACTATGGGTTTGTCATAAGTGGCTTTTATTTTATTATGGAATGTTCACTCTATGTTAATTTTGCTGAGAGTCTTTCTAGGGGGGCAGAGGTTTTTGCCATAGGCTGCATGTGCTCACGGGAGACACACTCAGATAGTGAGAGGAAAAGGGAGAAATCACTCTCCAGAGGGGATGGCCATGCTGCAATTCTTTCTCCTCCATTCTCCTCCCAGGATTTTGGGAACACACACACATGTTCCTAGGGTGAATTTCCAGCCTGCAAGTCCTACACTTGAACCACAGTTGGCCATTGGGAGTATAGTAATGTAACTGCTAGCCCCTTTCCTGAGAAGGGATGTTGCATTTTATTAAATGTTTTTTCTACATCAAATGATAAGATAATAAGGTTTTTATCTTACATTCTGCTAATGTAATGTATTACATTTATTTTTTGCATATGTTAAAACATCCTTGCATCCTGAAATAAAGCTCAACTAAACATAGTGCATAATTTTTTAAAAGAAATTTTTGGGGCCTGCGCGGCGGCGGGCCCAGGCCTGTGCGGCCGGGGCTCTGCGCCGTGTTCCCCGGCCTGGGCCGCCCGGCCCCCCGCTGCTTCTCTGGCACTGGGTGTGTCCCACGCTCGTCGCCA
>NW_006160112.1:21297-35217 GCF_000334495.1 Tupaia belangeri chinensis | reverse complement strand
GGTAAAACTGTTCATATCATTTTGTAAAAAAAAAAAAATGCATATTTGACGACTGCAACGAGCTGTATGGGCATAGCTGGGTAATACTTTATAGTATGTTCACTCTACTCACTGGGGTTTATGCCTAAAGTCAGACTTGGGTTCATGTATAGGTATGTATCAGCTGTGTTAGCTATTGGATATATTTAGACTAATTAAGTTCATTGGCAGATCAATTGAATGGGGGGGAAAGGCATGGAGGGCAACCATGGATGCCAGGGACAATGTGGGAGGAGGATGGGACATGGCAGAGGGTGGGGGATGGGGAATCAGGGATGGCAAAACAAAAGGCAAGGTATGCAGGACATAAGAATTGGAAAATTATTTGCTGAGAACATGTATGCTGATGTGCTTGATTTAGCCAATGCACAGTGTATTTTGGATGGAAAATTCATTTGTGTGTTGTAAAGAAAAAAGAGAGAGAGATTTTTGGTATAGGGTATGTGTGCTTGGTGGAAAAACAGAGACAGAGAGATAGAAAGTGAGAAATTACCCCTCAGGAGAGAGGGTCATGCTGCAGTCCCTTCCCTTCTATTCTCCTCTCAGAACTTCAGGCATGCATGCACATGCACCCAGCATGAGTTTCAAGCTGCCAGGTCTGATACTGGAACTGAGGCCAACCATGTGGGAGTTCAGTGCCTTAATGACAATGCCACCTGCTGGGCATGGAGTATAATCTTTTAATGTACTCTTGGATACAATCTGCTAGTAGCTTGTTGAGCATTTTTATATCTGTATTCATCAGGGATATTGGCCTGAAGTTGTATTTTTATGTTATGTTCTTGTCTGGTTTTGGAATCAGGGCAATGAATAAATTTGGGAGAATTCCTTTATTTTTTGATCTTTAGAAATATTTTGAGGAGAATTGAGGTTAGGTCTTCTTCAAAGATTTTGAAGAATTCAGAAGTAAAACCATTGGAACTGGAGCTTTCCTTTTTTGGGAGACTATTAGATTCAATCTCATTGCTTGAGGCTTTCAGGCTTTCTGATTCTTCCTGGTTTAATTTTGGTAATTTATACCTGTCCAGACATTTCTTCTTCGCCTCTAGATTTTCTTGTTTGTTGCTATTTAACTGCTAATAATATTCTCTAATGATGCTTTGAATTTCTTTTATGTCTGTTGTAGTATCACTTACTTCCTTGCTGATTTGATTTATTTGCTTCCTTCCTCTGTTCTTGCTTTATCCAGTTAATGGTATGTCAATTTTGTTTATCTTCTCAAAGTACCAGGTTTTGGTTTCATTTATTTATGGTTTTTTTTTTTTTTTTGGAGAGGTTTTTGCTATAGGGCGCATGCACTCGCCAGACAGACAGAGAGAGACAGAGAGACAGAAAGTGAGAAATCACCCTCCAGGGAGAATGGTCATGCTGTAATGCTTTCTCCTCCATTCTCCTCTCGAGATCTTGGGCATGCACGCACACGTGCCCGGCGTGAGTTTTAAGCCACCGGGTCCGGGATGTGAACCGCGGTCGACTACATGGGAGTCCAGCAACATAGCCATTACACTAACTGCTGGTCTGTATTGGTCTATTTCTAAACATTCTATTATATTCCATTGATCTACTTTTTGTCTGTCTTTATAGAAACAACACTGTCTGAATTGCTGTACATTTTTAAATGTTTCCATACAATTTATTAGAAAGTACTCCATTTTATTCTCCAAATTCAAATTTTTTTAATCCTTAGGTTTTTTTAATTTATTTATTTTTAAATTTTATTTTATTTCAAGTTTTTTCATACATTCAATCACATTATTTACCTTGCAAAGTGAATATTCCAACATGTGTACATTTCTCCCCAGTCCGGTTGATAATACTATAAATTATCTTCAACAGATGATACCTGATTTCTCTGTCCCAGTAATGCTATGCCTCTCTGTTTTTTCCTTAATGTCCTTCCTCAGACTACTCTACTCTTTCACCCACCTTCTTCCCATTGTATATCTGATATTCACAACGATTAACTGTGTTTCTATATCATTTAGTCATTCAATTTCGGTCATAGAGTGTGAATACTCAGTATATATTAAGTGGAGACATACAAGGTCTCTCCTTCATAGCCTGGCTTGCTTCACTCAAGAGTAAATGTTCCATATACATCCACTTTCTATTAAAAGCCAGAGCCTTGTTGCTTTTTTGGCTTGTTTTCACAGCTGAATAGTATTCCATAGAGTATAAGTGCCACAGTTTTTCAATCCATTCATTTGTTCATGATCATTTGGGTTCGTTCATGTCTTTGCAACTGTAATAATGCCACAATAAATATTGATGTTCAAGCACTTTTCTGATTGATAATTCTTATGTCTTTTGGGTAGATACCAAGGAATGGGATTCTTGGATCATGTGGTAGTTCTATTTGTAGATTTTTGAGAAATCTTCCCAATTGTTCTAGGATGGGACATGGCAGAGGGTGGGGGATGGGGAATCAGGGATGGCAAAACAAAAGGCAAGGTATGCAGGACATAAGAATTGGAAAATTATTTGCTGAGAACATGTATGCTGATGTGCTTGATTTAGCCAATGCACAGTGTATTTTGGATGGAAAATTCATTTGTGTGTTGTAAAGAAAAAAGAGAGAGAGATTTTTGGTATAGGGTATGTGTGCTTGGTGGAAAAACAGAGACAGAGAGATAGAAAGTGAGAAATTACCCCTCAGGAGAGAGGGTCATGCTGCAGTCCCTTCCCTTCTATTCTCCTCTCAGAACTTCAGGCATGCATGCACATGCACCCAGCATGAGTTTCAAGCTGCCAGGTCTGATACTGGAACTGAGGCCAACCATGTGGGAGTTCAGTGCCTTAATGACAATGCCACCTGCTGGGCATGGAGTATAATCTTTTAATGTACTCTTGGATACAATCTGCTAGTAGCTTGTTGAGCATTTTTATATCTGTATTCATCAGGGATATTGGCCTGAAGTTGTATTTTTATGTTATGTTCTTGTCTGGTTTTGGAATCAGGGCAATGAATAAATTTGGGAGAATTCCTTTATTTTTTGATCTTTAGAAATATTTTGAGGAGAATTGAGGTTAGGTCTTCTTCAAAGATTTTGAAGAATTCAGAAGTAAAACCATTGGAACTGGAGCTTTCCTTTTTTGGGAGACTATTAGATTCAATCTCATTGCTTGAGGCTTTCAGGCTTTCTGATTCTTCCTGGTTTAATTTTGGTAATTTATACCTGTCCAGACATTTCTTCTTCACCTCTAGATTTTCTTGTTTGTTGCTATTTAACTGCTAATAATATTCTCTAATGATGCTTTGAATTTCTTTTATGTCTGTTGTAGTATCACTTACTTCCTTGCTGATTTGATTTATTTGCTTCCTTCCTCTGTTCTTGCTTTATCCAGTTAATGGTATGTCAATTTTGTTTATCTTCTCAAAGTACCAGGTTTTGGTTTCATTTATTTATGGTTTTTTTTTTTTTTTGGCGCGGGTTTTTCTTTAGGGCGCCTGCAGAAAGTGAGAAATCACCCTCCAGGGAGAATGGTCATGCTGTAATGCTTTCTCCTCCATTCTCCTCTCGAGATCTTGGGCATGCACGCACACGTGCCCGGCGTGAGTTTTAAGCCACCGGGTCCGGGATGTGAACCGCGGTCGACTACATGGGAGTCCAGCAACATAGCCATTACACTAACTGCTGGTCTGTATTGGTCTATTTCTAAACATTCTATTATATTCCATTGATCTACTTTTTGTCTGTCTTTATAGAAACAACACTGTCTGAATTGCTGTACATTTTTAAATGTTTCCATACAATTTATTAGAAAGTACTCCATTTTATTCTCCAAATTCAAATTTTTTTAATCCTTAGGTTTTTTTAATTTATTTATTTTTAAATTTTATTTTATTTCAAGTTTTTTCATACATTCAATCACATTATTTACCTTGCAAAGTGAATATTCCAACATGTGTACATTTCTCCCCAGTCCGGTTGATAATACTATAAATTATCTTCAACAGATGATACCTGATTTCTCTGTCCCAGTAATGCTATGCCTCTCTGTTTTTTCCTTAATGTCCTTCCTCAGACTACTCTACTCTTTCACCCACCTTCTTCCCATTGTATATCTGATATTCACAACGATTAACTGTGTTTCTATATCATTTAGTCATTCAATTTCGGTCATAGAGTGTGAATACTCAGTATATATTAAGTGGAGACATACAAGGTCTCTCCTTCATAGCCTGGCTTGCTTCACTCAAGAGTAAATGTTCCATATACATCCACTTTCTATTAAAAGCCAGAGCCTTGTTGCTTTTTTGGCTTGTTTTCACAGCTGAATAGTATTCCATAGAGTATAAGTGCCACAGTTTTTCAATCCATTCATTTGTTCATGATCATTTGGGTTCGTTCATGTCTTTGCAACTGTAATAATGCCACAATAAATATTGATGTTCAAGCACTTTTCTGATTGATAATTCTTATGTCTTTTGGGTAGATACCAAGGAATGGGATTCTTGGATCATGTGGTAGTTCTATTTGTAGATTTTTGAGAAATCTTGAAGAATCTCCAAATTGTTCTCCACAGTGGCTGGACCAATTTACATTCCTACCAGCAGTGTAAGAGAGTTCTCCTTTCACCACACCCCCATCAGAAATGATCATTTTGTGTGTTTTTTTATCTTAGTAATTCTGACTGGGATTAACTTGTATCTCATTGTTGTTTTGTTCTGCATTTCTGTTACAATAGGGATGTTGAGAATTTTTTCATATGCCGTTTGTCTATTCATATGTCATCCTTAAAGAGTGTATTTTTTCCAACTCATTCTCCCATCTTTTAATAGAGTTGATCATCTTTTTGGGGGACAGCTGCTTGAGTTTCTCCTGTATTCTGGTTATCAGTCCCTTATCTGATGCATACTTTACAAAATATTTTCCCATTCTAGGGCTGTCAATTCACACTAATTACTGTGTCTTTTGCCAAGTAAAGATACACCTTGTGTTGATTTTTGTCAATGGTGTGAGGTAGGAGTTCAATTAATCTTCTTGCAAATGGGTATCCAGTTTTTTCAGCACCATTTGCTGAAGAAGTTTTCCTTTTCCTACTGGAATGACTGGTACCCTTTGTCAAAAAATCAGTTGACTGTATGTTTGGAACTTATTTCTGGTTACTCTATTCTGTTCCATTGGTCCACCTGTCTGTTTCTGTGCCAGTACCATGCTGTTTTGATTACCACAGCTTTGTAGTATATTTTTGGATCTGGGAGTGACATAATGTACACTTTATGACATGAAGTATAATAAAGACCATTAGTATAGCAATATATATCTGATATTTAAGGTGCATAGTCAAAAGCTTACAATTCTGATTTAAATGCTTTTGACTTTACCATTTTGATAAAATTTTTGTAGGGTCAAGCACTTAATATATGATAGGTTTGACTTTATAATAAATAAAAATAAACTAGTGAACTTAAGGCTGACATTAAGTGTATAAGTAGTCCATTGGTGAGTAAAATTTTCTCATTGTAGAGGAAAATCAGCAACAAATAAAAAAAAGTTTGAAAAAATTAATTCACCACTTCTGCTTTATGATGGTCACAACAAATAAAACTAGGCATTGAACAACTCTCAATAGCATAAGTAATGTTTTGGATCTCAATAGCTTACACCAAATTAACTCCAGTATGATTTAACCCATCCTTATAATACCATTTGCTTAAGAGATTTTCTTTTCTTTACTGGATTGACTTGTTTCCTTTGTCAAAAATTTGCTGTATGTTTGGGTATTTATTTCTGGATCCTCTATTTTGTTCCATTGGTCTACATGTCTATTTTTGTATCAGTACCATGATGTTTTCATTATCACAGTTCTGTATATCCACTTGCAGAAAGATGAAACTGGACCCCTATCTCTCACCACTAACAAAAATCAACTAAAAAAAACTGAAAGATCTAAACATAAAACCTCTGGGAACCAGCAGTTAGCATAATGGGTATGTTGCTGAACTCCCATGTAGTGAACCATGGTTTGAAACCCGAACCTCATGGCTTAAACTTGTGCCAGGTGCATGTGCGTGCATGCCCAAGATCCCAAGAAGACAATGGAGGAGAAGGGATTGCAGCGTGGTCATCCCCCCAGGGGGTGATTTCTTGCTTTCTATCTCTCTGTCTTTCTGGCGAGCGCACAAACCTTATAGCAAAAACCACTCCGAAACATAAATAAATAAATAAATAAATAAATAAATAAATAGCAGAAAACCTTCAACTATAAAACTACTGGGGAAAAACACCTGAGAAACTCTTAGAGAGATTGAAGTAGGCAAAGGTTTTTTAAAGAAGACCACTCCCCCAAACACAAGCAATAAACCAAAATTAGATAAGTGGGACTACATCAGGCTAAAGAGCTTCTTCACACTAAAAGAAACAATGATTAGAACTCTCTCAGAATGAGAGAATATATTTGCAAACTATGCCTACAATAAGGAATCAGTAACCAGAATATATAAGAAATTCAAGCAGCGTATCCTCCCCAAAATATAATTAATCCAATTTATAGATGGAGAAATAAGCTGAACAGAAAACTCCAAGGAAGGCATATGAATAGTCAAAAATCATACAAAAACATGCTCAATAATGCTTATCATAAGAGAAATGTAAATAAAAGACACAATGGGATCCAATTAACCCCAGTAAGAGTGGCTAAAATAAAAAAAAAATACAGAATGATAAATGCTAATGAAGTTATGTTGGAAAGGGAATACTTATAAACTGTGGGAATGTAAATTAATATAGCCACTGTGGAGAACAATAAGGAGGTTCCTCCAAAACCTACAAATAGAACTGCCATACAGCTCAGCAATTCCACTCCTGAGTACCTACTCAAAGGATAGGAAAGCACACCATTGAGAAAATACTTGCACACCCAAATTCTTTGGGTTACTCACAATTGCTAAGACTTTTAATCAGCCCTAATACCCAAGAATAGCTGAGCTGATTAAAAAAATATGGCACACAAAAAATAAGGAATGCTACTTGACCATAAAGAATACTAAAATTCAACAGTTGATATTAAGTGAATGAGTATGTAAAGTTTAATGCTGAATGAAGCAAGCTAGACTACGAAAGACAGACATCGTATATCCCCACTTACTATATATACCAAAATGCCTGCACTCTATGGCAGAAACTGAAAGACTGTAAAGTGTAATAGCAGGAAAAACAACCAAAGATACTAGAAATAGTATAGGAGTTGGTGGGTAACATGGAGGGAGGGAAGGAGTCAAAAAAAAAAATCAACAAAAACAAAAATTAAAAGTTATCTATTGATGATAACATATGTACATAGTAATATCTATTATTTAACTAATATGCACTGTATTCATGATGAGAAAATCACTTTGTATGTTACAATGATGTACAGTGATTAAATATAAATTTTAGAAACTATCTTTCTGTCCAAGCTCTATAAATAAATAATAAAATATGACCTTTTTTTTTAGGCAGTAAAAAAATGCAAATTTTCTTTTTTGATGTAGGCCGTCTGTGTTTGTCAGATATAGACAGAGACAGAAACAGAGACAGAGAAAAAATTAGACCTCACCCTCCCCAGGGGGAATGAACATGCCACAATCCCTTCTCTTGCACTCTCCTCTCAGGATTTTGGGCATAGCTACATATGCACCCATCCTGTTTTCAAGCTGCTGGATCCAGGACTTCAATCATGCAATCAGCCATGTGGTATCCAATGCCTTAACCTCCACACCACCTGCTGACCCTAAGTTTCAAACTTAGTAATATACTGTTAAAATTGCTTTATTATATATATAAAGCATATCAATGAATACTTTATTTCTTTCTTTAATTATCTAATGGTTTATTTACTTTAACACTCAAAATATTTATAAGAAATATTTCAATAAGATTTGTAGTGGGTAAGATTAAGTTCAACTCTGAATACAAAGTGTCAGGAGAAATATATGCCCAAGGAATAAAGTGAAAATAAGTGGACAGAAAATTACTAAGAAATAACATTGGGGGTAATGAAGATTGTGACCTGATCTACCCATGTGAATTATATGGAATTGTTCTAATAGGTCTAGGAGAAGTTTCAGATGACTTAACTAACTGTTTCTCAAACAAATTTTTAAAAATTATTTAACTTTATTCATTTATTTTCTTTGTTATTTTCATTTGACAAAAGAAAGACTGAGTGAGAGAGATAGAAAGTGAGAAAGCAAGCCGCCAGGCCCAGGACATGAACCATGGTTGTCCTTTTGGGAGTCCAGTGATCTTAACTACCATTTCATCTTCTGGACCCTCAGGTAAATAATTTTTCCAGTAGACAGAAACTATGAGCATAATGGAAAACAGATTTTCAGTAAAAATAAAATATAATTATTTGAAAACTTCTAAAATATTATAAAAACATTTGCTTAAAAAGACAATAAAATTTTACTTCAGGAAGACTCAATAAAATGTAAAAACTGGGGACCAGCAGGTGGCATAATGGTTAAGGCACTGGACACTGCCCCAAGGCTGACCACGGTTTGAGTCGCTGAATCTGGTGACTTATTTTCTCGCTTCCTCTTTCTCTCTCTCTTTCTCTTTGTCTCTCTCTGAATAAATAAATTAATTAAATTAAAAAATGTAAGAACCAATATCAAGCAAGTAGAGAGCTGATTGGATAACACTCTTTAAAATATTTATTAATGAATTAGAATTATTGAATGCTAAGAAAAGCTTGAACTATTCAAAATTAAGAGAAGACATGAAGAATCTTTTTAAGAGAGGCTTTTTCTATAGGTCTCATTGGCTTCCTAGAGAGAAAGAGAGAGACAGAGAGATAAAAAGAGAAAAATCACCCCTGCAAGGGGGAGGGCCATGGTGCAGTCCATTCTGCTGTCAGAATATTAGGCACACATGCACTTGTGCCCAGCATGAGTTTTAAGCCACCAGGACCAGGACTCAAGTTGCAATCAACTACATGTGAGTACAGTGACATAACTGTTATACCATCTGCTTCTCCCAACATGACTAATTTTTAAGTTAATAAAAACATTAAAAAGACAGTGCAAAACAACAATTCAATAATAAACACAAAAAATAGTAACTTTTAAATCATTACATGTTTTTAGCTAAGATTTTTAAAGAGCAGATAACTTTCAAGTGTGAAATAAGAAGTTACAAAGAAAAATTAACTGCAGAGGAAAATAATTTTAAAAAAATTATCTTATTTATTATTATTCAATTTGACCAGAGAGAAACAGAGAGGGATAAAGCATCACCAAGTCTGGGCCTTGAACCATGGTCAGCCATGTGGGAGTCCAGCACCTTAACCACCATGCCACCTGGTAGTCCTAGAAAATAATCTTTAAAAACTTGAGTAAAACCTTTCTATAATAAATAGCTAGGAGAGCTGAATGAAATGTTTCCCCCCCAAGGGATATATATTTTAAAAACACATTCAAAGAAAGCAAAAAACATTTAATATACAAAAATGAAGTTGATGATCTGTTGATGATGATAATGTATGTGGTAATACTTCTAACTTGACTTACACACTATTTATATTGGGTAAAACAATTTTGTACATTGTAAAGATGTACTGTGATTAAATGCAGTAAAAAAATATTTTAAAAAAGCTTTTTTTTAAAACTTGATATACTAGTGCAGGAAAGTATATAAAAAGACTAAATGAATACATTTTAGAGTATAATTCTGGAAAATGGTTGAAAAACTGGAAATTCAGGTATTATTGAAGTATTCCAGAGCATAAGGAAAATAAAAAATGCTTGCATGATGTTTTCTAAAACTAAAAAAAAAGATGGCATTTGGAATACACCACATTGTAGAAGGACTTCTGAAGGTAAGTAGAATCATGGTGAATATAGCAAGTAATTGAGTGCCATGTGTTTCTTTCTTAAGGTTTTGCTATAGGGACTGTGTGCTTACCAGAAATAGACAGAGAAAGAAAGTGAGAAATCTCTCCTGTTGCTGGATGGCCTCTAATCTTGGGATTTAGGCATGCACACACACATGCCTGGCATAATTTGAAAGCAGTTGGGTCCAGAACTTGAATTATAGTTGGTCATATGGAGTACAACACCCTCATCACTGTACCACTTGCTGGACCCAAGTGCTGTGTATTTCAATATTGCTAAGAAAGTACATTTCTACCGAGATAGCTACTAAACTTGAGCTGTGAACTATTAAATTCATTGACTAAAAATGAAGATTTTATGTTGAGACTTCTCCCTAAAGATTTGTTTCTAATGGGAAAGGCACAAACCCAGGCCCATCCTGAGATGACTACTGAACTTGAGCTGTGAAATATTGCTTTCATCAACTAAAAATAAAGATTTTCTGAGACTTCATGGAAGTAAAGATTTCTTCTGAAATAAAATATTCATTTCATAAAGATTTTCTTCACTTCATGAAGATTTTCTGAGATTTTATTGACTAAACATGAAGACTTTCTGAGACTTCTCCCTCCAGATTTATTTCTAGTAGGTAGGGCTACCTCTGTATCCTTCTCTCAGTCTCTCTATCTTGGTGTATTTTAGTTCCTTTAAGGTAAAGTACTCTCTGGGCTCTCAAGCCCCTCCTTTATTGTGCTAATTTTTGCCTTTCCCCATCTTGTTTAGGAAAGAAACAAACCCAGGCCAGTCCTGAGATGGCTACTGACCTTGAACTGTGAAATATTCTCATTTTTGGCTTTTTAAAATCAAAATATAAGATTTTTAAAGTATCTTTATCTTTCTTCTTTTTTTGTTTTATTTTCTCTTCTTCTTTCCTCTTCTCTAATTCTTTTCCGTTTTTCTTTATCTTTATTCCTTAGCTTTTCAGCATCCACACACTGAGTGTCTAGACAGGTCCAAGTGAAGAGTATCCAAATATCTAAATATAATTAGGGTAAGAATATTCCTCAATTCCTACTGAATCTGATATGCAAAGAGTGAAAAATGGAACAGAAGAGAGATTGCAGATCATTCCTCCTGCGTACCTCTGAACGCTCATATTGAACTTCAAGAATTAGGAAGAAACACACAATTCAAAAAAAGAACATATTTCTTTGACTAATGTGCATTGTATTCATGCTGGGGGAAAATATGTTATACGCTATAAATTTGTACAGTGATTAAATGTAAATTTAAAAAGATCTTTCCAACAAAATGTACTTTTCTGATGTTTTCATTACATAAAATATAAAATATTTAAGGTTACATATATATACCTTAATTTAATTCATCCATATCATATTTTTGAAATTCTAAATTAATTTGTATTTTATAAATATGCATAGCTATAATTTCCCTATATATGATTTTTAAATATACTCTTTATTCATATCCCTATCCAAACCGTTTTTCTCTTGCCTTTATAAATTAATGCTCCTTCCTTAAAATTAACCCTGTTCAGATGACAGCATTATTACCCAGATAAATGAGACCTTGTCTCACTCACAATGTGCTCAATACCTCTCTTTGTTGTTTGGATATAATTTGCTTACACAGAGGGAAAAAGCAGTTTCAAATCTTTCCAGAACTCTGAGAACATTTATTATACCAGCTACATAGACCAGTGCAGGAGCATCTCTACATGACATCCAAAGGCCAGCATTTTGTGTTTCATAGGAAGACAGAGATTACTCTAAATCACATGATTTGACCATATTTTTGTAATACCATTCCCCCTGCTTAGGTGGCATTGGAAAAACTACCAAAATGTTTTGATATTTCTTTTTGCCATCGAGGAGATCAACAAGAGCCCCCATTTGCTTCCCAACCTTTCCCTGGGTTTTTATCTCTACAATGCACTCCCCAGTAGCCAAAGGACCTTAGAAAGTACTCTGTTTTTGCTCTCTGGAATGAATCAAACTCTGCCTAACTACAACTGCCAGACACAGAAAAAATCTGTTGCTGTCATCGCAGGACACACATCAACATTTTCAATCCAAATTGGAACTCTTTTGGAGCTCTACAAAAGCCCACAAGTAAGTTAATGGCAATTCTGGAGAATGAAGTTTGAGACTCAGTGAAATTTTCTCACATGTGAGCAAAGTAAATGTGTAAACTGGGTTTTCATACCACTTGAGAGTTAGAAACAGACCACAAGGAATTCCCTGGGTCACAAGATTATCAACAGTGCAAGGGTATGTGTCCCAGTGGAATCTGAGAGATTCAAAGCAGATTACTGGTTGTGGTCAATTGCCATTGAAGACAACTCAAAGATATGTACCTTCTAGAAAATGTACACATTTCTAGAGAACACAGAGAATCACCCCATATTTTGATAGGACATTATCAGGGGACATTTAGAGGATAATGACAATTAGATGTGAAATTATAAAGACCTTTGAATCTGATTATATTTGGAACAAATAAGAAAGGACACTCCAGCACTGGAGATTCCCCCCTAACTGGCTATGGCTCAGTTAATCTGCTGTCATTTATGAGTTCCCTCTGACTTTTCTCACATCCACATGGGTGAATCTCTTGAAAGCACTTCCAGTTACTCTCCACATCACCACTCTCCATCTCAGAGATTCCTTCCAGGGAAACTAACACAAGTTTCAGAAGACAATACTGATAAACACACATAGTAAATCTAAGGGAATTATGCTCTTCAAAAATTATATTTTGAAAATACCAGAGAGTGGGCCAGCAGGAAGTGTGGTGGTTAAGGCACGACTCGCAGATGGCTGACTGTGATTTGCATTCCAGACCTGGTGGCTTGCTTTCTTACCTTTCCTCCCTTCCTGTCTCTTTCTGGTGAGCATATGTGCATTCAGCAAATTAAAAATAATAATAATATCAGAGAGGATAAGTGGTTATAGTTTTAAAAACAATATGGGTAATTCTTGGATGATAAGTCACAGTGCCAAAAAATCAGTATAATAAACATATTTTGAGGAGTTTGATTTACAATTAATTGGTAGAGGACTTGAACCATAAAACTAGTCATGTGGGTCCCAGAGCCTTAACCACCACACTTTAAAAAAAATGGAGAATGCCAAAATTCACTCTAGTAGATATAGAAGGTCAACCAATTACCATAGAAGAAACAACTAGTTAAAGAACCCCTTGACCAAAAAAGTGTGAGGCACAGATTTTCCATGGAGAGTTCTATCAACCATTAAATTTAATAATCTCAAATGTTGCTTAATCAATTCCAGGGTCAGAAAAGTTCTCTTCCAAAAGAAAAAAATAAATCTTCCAAACTAATTTTTTACAGTGAATGCAATAGCATTGTGCCAGGGTCTGGCCTCGGCAGTGGTGGGTGGCTCGTACACAGGAAGGCAACATGGGGGATCAGGAACAGAAAATTAGACTGAGACCTCTTTGCTCCTTAGCATGTTCTCAGCCAGCCACAGCCAGAGCCAGTTCCAGGCTGCCGCACTGTGGCTAATAGGACATGTGTATTTATTGAGGGAGGTTTAGGAAGTAAGGAGGGTGAGGGGTAGTAAAAAATTTGCTCTAAGGAACAGGGTATACAAAGCATGGAAGCAATAATTATAAAACATGCTGTTTGTCTTGTCAGATCAGGTGAAATCAATCACAGTTCTCAGGATGAGGAAGTCCATTTGTCTGTTGTATCTTCTTCTTAGATCTTGATTACTGGGAAGGGTCTTTTGAAGAGGGGCCTTGCAGGATGTTTGATAACTTCAGTCCTGGGCCAGGGTGATAACGTTGCTGGTTGCAAAGACCTAGATAGAAATCTTGTCTTGCTAAGTAAAGACACAGTTAATATATGGACTATCTATACATTACAACAATAGAGGGTGAGTCTATGATCTTATATAGGAAAGGAAGATGATCTTGTAGCTCAAGAGACAACACAGGATGTTTTATTAGCAGTTTTTCATAGTCAACAGCACATAGATGAGAAACTCTTTGTAGTTGAAAGCTACCTGTTGCTTTAGATAAGAGCTCCCAGCTAA
>NW_006160112.1:0-21100 GCF_000334495.1 Tupaia belangeri chinensis | reverse complement strand
ACTACCTGGTCCTCCTGTCAGTCTTAGGGAACCACATTCCTACAAGATCACTAATTGGCTTTATTGCAATGGTTGGGGGTGATGTTTTACCCTTACAGGGTACCATAATAACAGTAAAACTCACAGCAGAGAAATTGAATACTGGCCAGCTCAAGGACACAAGGGAGAGCTCATAAACTGGGCCTTGCCTCAGTTTCTTCCCAGTCCAGGTCTTGCCTTAGAATGGGAGGCAGCATCCTTACCAGCTTGTGTTGCCTGCATGGCCCCGTCAGCATTGATTTAAAAACCTGACACAGATTGTACCAAAAAGAAAATTATAGACCAATTTCGAGTATCAATGCAAAAGTTTTAACTATTTTAGCAAGCTGGGACCAGTAGTTAGCATAATGGCTATGTCACTGGAGTCCCACATAGTCGACCGCGGTTCTAGTCCCGGACCCGGTGGCTTAAACTTATGCTGGACGTGTGTGTGTGTGTGCCTAGGATCCCAAGAGGAGAATAGAGGAGAAGGGATTGTGGTGTGCCCATCCCTCCTGGGGGGTGAGTTCTTGCTTTCTCTCTGTCTCTCTCTGTCTTTCTGGAGAGCGCATGTGCCTTATAAACAGATAACAAACTATGTCTGTGTCCCACAAAAACCTCTCCAAAGGAAAAAAAAGAAAGAAAACTATGTCAGCAAGCAATCCAACAGCACTTTCAGAAGATAAGAAATCATGACAATGTTTGGCTTATTATAAAAATACAAGAATAATTTATTATTAGACAACCTATTAATATTCCTATTAAGAGAGTCAAAGAAAAAAATTATGTGATTATCCCCATCTTCTCAGAAAAAAACATTTGTTTTATATGTAGTCAGTAAGTAGAAAACTGATGAGTAATTTATTTACATTGGATCTCTGTTCAGAAGCCAATACTTGTTTTTAGAAAATAAGAGACTTTCCAGCAATAGTCAGAACCAAGACACATGCCCAGCTCCTCGGCTGCTTAACATGTTGGAAATTTTAGCCAATAAAGTTAAACAAAATGAAGACATGAGAATTAGAAAGGAAGAGGTAAACTATTTGCAGATCCTATATATCTGGGAAGTCCAAAAAATTTTTCTTAAAAAAACTAAACAGTAAAATAACTTAGTGTTGGGACCAGCAATTAGTGTAATGGCTATGTCGCTGGACTCCCATGTAGTCGACCGCAATTCATGTCCCGGACTTGGTGGCTTAAAACTCACGCCGGGTGCATGTGCATGCGTGCCCAAGATCTCGAGAGGAGAATGGAGGAGAAGGGATTGCAGCATGGCCATCCCCCCGGGGGCTGATTTCTGGCTTTCTATCTCTCTGTCTCTCTCTCTGTTTGTCTGGCGAGCACACACACCCTATAGCAAAAAAACTCTCCAAAATTTTTTTTAAAAATAACTTAGTGTTAAGTAAGAATTAAATACTTTAGCATACACCCATCAATAGTCTTCATTAGGCATAAAAAAGTAGATCCCATTGAGGTGAAGTCAGAACAGGCAACATTTATGGCTGGTGTTAGAAATCAGCACCCTCTTTCAGCCACTACTTCTCTTCTCAAAGGTTGCACTATTATGAATTTAATCACCATCATTTTGTTTTGTCTGGTTTTGGACTTTTATGTAAGTGGAACCATATTGTTTATATAGTTTCTCAAGTGGCTTATTTAGCTCAACAAAGACTGGAAGAGGGTAAAGGAGCTCTGTGATGCTAGTAATGTTCTGTTTCATGATCTAGGTGCTGGTTACATATCTGCACTCACTTTATGAATATTTATCAGGTTGTACACTAAAGATTTATGTACTTTATGTATGATTGTAGTTTAGTAAAAGTGCTTACTAAAAATATGGTATCAGAATCACCATTTTTCTGTTGTACCATGTTTATAAAGTTTATGTTTCCTTCAGTAACCACCTTAGAAGATGAAGGGTGTATCAAACTTATACTTCTTTTGTTCTTTGTTCTGGGAGAGATACCATTAATCTGGACTAGTCACATGTACTTTTCTAATTAGCAGCAGGACTGAAAAAAAGTCTTCTAATGCCCAAAATAAGAGAATATGGTCATCTCCACAATAGATCCTCTCTGCATTCAGTATTTCTTCCTGTGAGCTGGTAGAGAATTAATTTCCTCTTGTCTAAGGGGAGCAAACCCAAACCCCACAGAGATTGTATCTTTTCTTACTCAGGTCACATATGGTCCTTTTGATCCCACTCTATGTGATAAAGACCTGTTTTCATCAGTTTATCAGATGGCCTCCAAGGAGAGCTTTCTGGCCCATGGAATCATCTCATTGTTGCTGCAGTTTGGCTGGATGTGGGTGGCACTTTATGTATCTGATGATATGCAAGGAGAGCATTTCCTTCAGACTCTAAAGGCAGAGATGATGAAAAAAAATATCTGTGTGGCCTTTACAGAAAAGCTCCCTACCACAACTGGTACTGAGACATCAAAAGATTTCAACTTTCTGACTAGGATCAGAGTTTCATCTGCAAATGTATACATAATATATGGAGATGTAGGGAGTGTCTGGAACCTGGGATGGGCAAATGAATTCTATTTAATTTTGGGAAAGGTGTGGATCATGAGAAATCTCCAGTTATCACACTGGGATGACATTTTAACTGTCACAGATAATTTGCCATACTTTTTCCATGGAAGCCTCTTATTTTCAAACCAGAAGAGAAAGATTCCTGGTTTCAGACATTTTCTAAAGACACTCAACCCTTACCAACACCCACAAGATCTTTTATTGAGCGAACTATGGATTGGTGTTTTAAATTGTTCACTTGCTAGATCACTATGTTTCACAATTGTAGACTGCCCACCAAATTCTTCCTTAGAGTTTATACCATCTTATTTGGACTTGATGACTGTGTTTGACTCCAATATTTTGATCTATCATGCTGTGTATGTGGTGGCCCAAGTCC
Source organism: Tupaia belangeri chinensis (assembly GCF_000334495.1). Lineage (NCBI taxonomy): Eukaryota > Metazoa > Chordata > Mammalia > Scandentia > Tupaiidae > Tupaia > Tupaia belangeri. The sequence continues at coordinate 18,162 of NW_006160112.1, read as the reverse complement.
TTCACAAGGTTTTTTTGCAGAAAATAGAAATAGGACCTCCAGAAGATTCAGACCTGGTTATGGTTCTTCCGTGGCAGGTAAACATCCCCCACACCAGGACATGCACTTGGCACCTGATAACATTTGGAAGTATTTTATTAAGATACAACATCATGACCATGTATTCTTCTCAGTATCAAAAGTGGTCCATCCTGTGGTTAAGGTGACTGGATCTCAAATGGCTGAGCTGTTCAAATGATTTTGGACCCAGAGTTTTGAAAGGCACATCATGCATGTATACATTTGTGCCCCCAATTTCCATCTCCCTCCCACCAAAAGGGATAAATAGAGAACAGACTGTAATGTTACCATAAGTTATGGAGAGGACTTACTTGTCTCTCTCTGTCCCTCTGTTTTTGTCAAAGTGTAATGCTCTCTTAAAAAATCAACAGGATTAGGCAAAATCAAGAGTTGAAATTGTTTTTTAGACGAGATTAGTGTCTGCAATATCTAGAAAATTCTCTCATTGAATTAAAATATATGTAATTATATCAGGAAAAAATATTTCCTAATGTAGAATAAAGTATTGTAAAATGTCTAAGAAAAGACTCATGGCAATATATAGAAATATTTTTAAGTTGTCAAATCTTTATGTGTTTTATATAGATGTATCAATGTCAATAAATATTGACATAATAACCATGTCCAACTCCAGTTGTTTTATTTATAGTGATACAATAGCCCAATCCCTGCATGTAATGCTTATGAAAAAAACAAAAATGGTTCTACATAATATACTAAAAAGACTCTCAAAAAATTGATTTTTAGACATTACCAAACTTACAATGTATACAAAAATCATGGAAGCAGGAACTGTGGTCCAATTTTAAAATATGGAATCTCTTATTATACATATAAACTCAGAAGGCCCGATTAACAAAAAATATTGTATTTTAAACTAAGTATATTATATAAATTCATAACTATGCATAAAATATCTTTATGCAAATGAGATACTACAACTGAGTTTAAAAAAAGACATTGCCTATCTTATACATAGTTATTTCAAAAAGATAAAATAGGGACCAGCAGTTAGCATAATGGCTATGTTGCTGGACTCCCACGTAGTTGACCACGGTTTGAGTCCCAGGCCTAGTGGCTTAAAACTCACGCTAGGCATGTGTGCGTGTGTGCCCACGATCCTGAGAGGAGAATGGAGGAGAGGGGATTGTGGCATGCCCATCCCCCCCGGGGGATGATTTCTCGCTTTCTGTCTCTCTGTCTCTCTCTGTCTATCTGGCGAGCACACGCGCCCTATGGCAAAAACCTCTAAAAAAATGATAAAATAAAAACCAGAAAAGCAAAATGAATAGTACACATCATAATGAGGTGCTCTTTGGGGAAATTACAAATATGGTGGTAGTTCTGATTTGATTATTACACATTACATGCCAGCTTTGATAAAATAAAATAAATTTTAAAAGTATGTATGACCATTAAATGTAAATAAGAAATTACTATAAAAAAGATAAAAAAAGCAAGTACAATAGTCCTATTTGTTGACTAAAATAAGTAATTGTAATATCCATACATAAAAAAATTAACCCCAGGAAGTTCAGTTTACCATCCACTTTGTATTTGTTCTAACAATAATAACATCAGATTTGAACTTTAAGATGGTCTGAAGTTGCCTCTTAGAAAATCAGGTGTCTTTCATAAAGATGAGCATCTAGGTTTGATTATGGCTTACTTAGGTTGCTTCTATTTCAAAAAGTAAAAGACTTAATATTTGTATGAACCATGAGTTAATTATTGTCACCAACAGAATATTATCCCCAAATGCTTTTTAAATCTTCTTTAGACTTCAAGGATTTTAAGTTTATCTTATATTATTAATGTCACATGATAATAACATTCGATCATTTTTTTTAATTAACGTAAAAATACATTTGTCTTCTTTATTTTTAAGAGAGATTTTTGCTATAAGGCACTTGGGCTCACCAGAGAGAGACAGAAAGGCAGAAAGTGAGAAATCACCACCAGGGGGAGTGGCTGTGCCACAATCCCCTCTCAACCATTCTCTTCTTAGTATTTTGGGCATGCATGCACATACGCCCAGTATGAGTTTTAAGCCACCAGGTCTAGGACTTGAACCAACCATGGTCAGCTACATGGGAGTCCAGTGATACAACCATTACACCATCTTCTGGTCCCTACATTTGTCCTCTTTTAAAATCTTTTGAGGTGTGATTTGTATACAAAGTACGGCCTATGGTTAATGTATATATCAATATTTGGCTGAACATAAACGCATACATTTATGTCAAGAAACGAAACTGGTCCATCCATTTATATTATGCCCTTTTTAAAATAACAAGATTAAATTTGAAGAATTCCAAACCTGTCTTTATTATTCTGGATTTTACCAGAGCCGGTGCACCAATCACCTGTGGCCAACATCTCAGAACTATTATTATTATTATTTTGATAAGATACCACCACTTTGTTTTTATAAAGGAAAAGAGTTCATCTCACATTAGTCATAAGAAAGTGACCATCAAAGCTAAACTAAGCCTCTACTAAAAAGAAAAAACTAAGGTAGAGAGGTGGAAAATAAAGATTATTTGATAGGTTTGGATCTTCCGCATCTACATTAAACACACTCCTAATTTCTAAATTGTGCCTCTTATCCAGCTTCATCCATTTCTGAGGAAAAGCCAATTCACAAACAATGCTGGGTACAACTTGCCCCTGGATGAAAAAACAAATCATACAGCACAGTATGATATCCAGAACCTTGTGAGATTTCCTAATCAGAGCTGGCTCCTGGTTAAAGTAGGAGATTTTGTCCACAGGAGTCCCCATAATCAAGGCTTAGTTGTCAATGAAGAGATTATAAAATGGCCAGTTAGTTTCAAAGAGGTATGAAATCACTTTGATGTTAAATATTAATATAATATTTTATACTTTTATATAAAATTATCTTAACAGAGTTCTGATATATAATTGTGTGAGTACTTTATTTCAACATTAAACCCATCTTGACTTTATACTATGTGATTTAGTTAATACATATTCTAAACTATAATTGCATTTATAAGCTACTACTTTTGCACTTAAGTTTTAAGTTTTTATTTTTAGTTCGCTATAGGGTACATGTGCTCAATGACAAGAGCTAGAGAGAGACTGAAAGTGACAAATCACCCCTTGGGGGATGGTCATGCCACAATTTCTTCTCTATTCTCCACTTGGGATTCTGGGTGGGCGCATGTGGCCGTGTGTGCACACACACACACGCACACACACACACACACACATTAAGCATGTTTTTTAAGCTGCTGGTTTGAGAATTAGACAATACAGTTGCACACATAGAATCCAGTTGCCTTATCTTCCATGCCACTTGTTGCCCCCTATAAGCTATTTTCTTTCTAATTTCTGTATTTTTATTGAAGCAGGATATCAATGAATATAATCACCACAATGATGAATATGTATGCACAGTCAAACAGTAATTAATAATAAAAATTTGTGTGACAAATGCATCTTTAGGCAATTTTGTCATTCTGTAAACATCATAGATTGAACTTCCACAAGCTTAAATAACATTTCCTGGTACACAAATAATTTGTATAATCTCTTATTTTATGGGACCAGTAACTTATATGTGGTTCATTATTGACCAAAATTTATTAAATAATGGTGTTTTCTTAGAGATGGAGAGAAATGTAGACATATTTTTAAAATAGCTGATTCTGTATATAATTATGACTAGTGATTCTTTTTGCCACTCAGACTCCTGAATCTCTGTGTAGCCATAGCTGTGGTCCTGGATTCCAAAAAATTCCTCAGGAAGGAAGACCTGTTTGCTGCTTTGTTTGTGTTTCTTGTACTGAGAGAGACATTTCAAATATAACAGGTACAAAGTATGAATTAACTCTATGATAAAATTATTTTGTAACAATTGCTCAATGAAAAGGAGACCAATAACATTGGAAATGAACTATTGAGCACCACTGTTCTCAATTTACATGCTCACTCATTGCCTCAATATAGTTATTTATTTTTTTTATTAAATAATTTTTTTAGAGAGAGATTTTTGCTATAGGGTACATGTGCTTATCAGAGACACAGAGATTTATGGAGAGAAAGTAAGAAACCACCATTTAGGAGGATGGCCATGCCACAATCCCTTCTCCATTCTCTTCTTGGGGTTTTGGGCACACATACACACATACCTGGTGTGAGTCTCAAGTCACCAGGACTGGGACTTTAATTGCAATCAGTCATGTGGGTGCCCGGTGCCATAATACTATGCCACCTGCTGACCCCTCTATGTAATTACTTTATAAATACTATTGCTACTTTACTATACATCAGCTCTTTTCTGAATATGTTCATCCTATCAGACTCAACTCTGAAACTGATTTCAGTGGCCAACCTTCTTTGTAATCCATTGCTTGGTAAGACACTGTAGATCTTAGAACTCATAGAAGACAATGCTAAATTCTACACAGAAAATTGAGGGTGTGGAACCATCAAGGCTTTCATGGATTAAAATAACACAAGTTATGCCCAGATGATAAATACAAGCAAGTACAGAAAAAGTATTATAAAAATGTTTCAAAACTTTTCAACCATACTCAGAAAGCTGTGCAATGTGTTAAATAAACAAAATTAACTACTATCAGAACTCTACACTTTCAAATATTATAGTATAAGGAAAAGACATGCTTTAAAAAACTAAACACATTATTCCAGTAAGTTTCACAAATTAGAATCTCAGAAACTATTATAAAATATATAAATTTAAAAATTATATATTAAAATAAAGTGTGATATTGTTGGATAGTAATTTAATTGTTGAAATATCTTTTAAATTATGATTCCTTTTTCTAAAATATAAAAAAATAAATATTACAATAATTTGAATTCTTCTCTACATATTATGCAATTCCAGTGATTATTACAGTATAAAACATTTGGGATTTTGTTGTTGCTGTTGTTTGTCTTATATTCATTCACTGTATATAATTAGAGCATACAAAATGTACTTTTTAATATAGAATCCTACTAAGCCATAAATCATTTGGTTTTAATCAGTAGTAAGATTAGATCATTTCAGGTAATAATAAGACAAGAAAAATATTATCTCCTGAAAGATATGCAATACCAAATAAATGTGTAAAACAAAAAGAGAAAAAGAAACAGAGAGGGATTGGATCTAAAATACAATTTACCCATGTCGTGTGTCTCAAGTCTCTCTCTGTAACAGAAGGCAGGAACATTTGCTCACTCTAGAATTAGAAATGGATAATTCAAGAAAATAATGTGATAGACTACCACTTTTTATCTTTTTGAGGAAACGCTACCACTGCAATCAGTATTACCTAAAAATCTAGAACCTTAAGAAAGAAGTACAAATGTCCACAAACAGATGAATGGATCGAAAAACTGTTGCACATATACTCTATGGAATACTATTGAGGCAAAAAAAAAAAAAAAAACCTGCAAGAAAACCCTGGCTTTTGACAGAAAGTGGGTGAATATGAAAGATTTACTGCTGAGTGAAGCAAGTTAGGCTATGAAGGAGAGGCATTGTATGCCCCCACTTAATATATACCAAGTGTCTGCACTCTATGATGTAGGTAAATACCAGATAAAATGTGTGTGAAAGTGAAGGGTCTGAGGAAGGATATTTAGAAGAAAAATGGGGAGGCAAAGCATTAATGGGACAAATGAATGTGGTATTATCTGTTGAAGATATTTTTTAGTTTTATCAAATGGACTAGGGAGAAATGTTCACCTGTTCAAATATCCATTTTGTAAACTAACTGTGAATGTCTAAAAAAATAAAATAAATGAAAAAAAGAAACAAGTAGGAAAGCTACCATACATTTCTGTAAATAAAATTTAATTGAAACATGGACATGCACATTAATTTCCATATGCTGTATCACTATTTTCCTACTATTTAACAGTAGAGGTGAGAAGTTTCAGCAGAGAAAGACCTTGTAATACACAATGGTAAAATATTTGTTACCTACCACATACAAAAGTGGTTAGCCAACCATGCTTCCAGGTGTAAATAATGAAAACATCAAAAATTGCATACCAGGGAACCAGCAGTTAGCATAATGGCTATGTCGCTGGACTCCCACATAGTCGACAGTGGTTCGCGTCCCGAACCCAGTGGCTTAGAACTCACGCCGGGGGCATGTGCGTGCGCGCCCAAGAACCCGAGAGGAGAATGGAGGAGAAGGGATTGCGGCGTGACCACCCCTCCTGGAGGGTGATTTATCGCTTTCTCCTTTATTTCTTGCTCCCTGTCTGTCTGGCGAGCGCACGCGCCCTATAGAGAAAAAACCTCTCCAAAAAAAAAAAAAAATGCGTACCACATTTATATAATTAAAATACTAGTTTCTCAAAAAACAGAAATGGGGACCAGCAGTTGGCGTAATTACTATGTCACTGTACTCCCTCTCTCTCTCTCTGTCTTTCTGGTGAGCATATGCACCCTATAGCAAACATCTTTCCCCCCCCAAAAAAAAGAAACCCAAAACACCATTTGAAGTGTGGTAATGATACAAAAAAATGTGAAGCATAGTTTATGTTATTTAACAAACATTTATCAAGCACATTGCACATGGGGATGTAGAGAGGAAACAGTCCCTTTCTTTCATGAAATTAGGCCTAATTGGGGGCCAGCAGGTGGTGTCATGGTTAAGGCACTGGACTGCCACATGGCCAACTGTGGTTTGAGTCCCAAACCTGGTGGCTTGCTTTCTCACTTTCTCTCTTTAAAAAAAAAAAAAAAGCTTCAAATTTGATGAAATTTCTTTCCATATTTACATGGGAAAATAAACCAGAATCATGACAGAAAAATTAAAAAGTGCAATCATAAAAGTCTTGTGTTATTAGGTGATATGTCATAAGTAAAAATAAAGTCAGTAGAAATTAGGATAGGGATAAAAATTAAAATATTTCAGAAAAGCAAGGTAAAGTTTACTTTTTCCCTAAATAACAGTAAGAAAATTATTTTCTCTCATATTGATAAAAAACCTATGGTAATAAAAGGCTTATTATAAAAAATAAAATAATAAAAGAACAATATAAATATGTACATACGTACATACATAACATAACAGGAAAATATGAAGGCTTATCATGAAGAAAATTTTTTAAAAAGTATAAAACAGATCTGGAATAAATGCACATCCTTGTTATTAACATTGTTGAGCCACAAAATGAGTCAACAAAGATCCTTATATGCTGAAATCCAGTTTAAATGGGCTTGGGTTACCTGAAGATGAAAAAATTCTGGAGTCATTAATGTAGATTCTTAATTTGGTGTATTTTGGCATTATATCAGAGCTGTTTGTACTCAAATTGACTTAAAGATGATCATTTCTTTCAACATGACAAAGACAAAAAATTTGTTCATGTGGAATGTGGGTCTTGGCTTTTTCATCAGATGCAGAGCAGTGTGTCCAGTGTCCAGCTCAAGAGTATCCAAATGCTGAGAGAACTCAATGCCTCCCCAAGCTTGTGACGTACCTGAATTTCAAGGATGCTTTGGGGATATCCATGGCCTGTACTGTGGTATGCTTTTTTGGGGTCACAGCTGTGGTTTTGGGGATCTTCATAAAACACAGAGACACTCCCATAGTCAAGGCCAATAACTGGACTCTCAGCTTCAACCTACTCATTTCCCTCCTCTTGTGCTTCCTCTGCTCCTTGCTCTTCATTGGCCATCCTAACACAGTCACCTGCATCCTTCAACAAGTCACATTTGGACTTGTGTTCACTGTGGCTGTTTCCACTGTTCTGGCCAAAACCATTACCGTGGTTCTGGCATTCAAGGTCATGAAGTCTGGAAGAATAATGAGGTGGCTGCTACTATCAGGGGCTTCTAACTTTGTCATTCCCATCTGCTTCCTGATTCAAGTGATAATCTGTGGGATCTGGCTGGGAACTTCTCCCCCTTTCATTGACATAGACTCACTCTCTGAGCCCAGACATATTATCATAATGTGTAACAAGGGCTCATTCACTGCCTTCTACTGTGTCTTGGGATACTTGGGCTTTTTGGCTGTAGGAAGTTTCACTGTGGCTTTCCTGGCCAGGAACCTGCCTGATACATTCAATGAAGCCAAATTCCTCACATTCAGCATGCTGGTGTTCTGCAGTGTTTGGGTCACCTTCCTCCCTGTCTACCACAGCACCAAGGGGAAGTTTATGGTAGCTGTGGAGGTTTTCTCCATACTGGCCTCCAGCGCAGGGCTCCTATGCTGCATCTTTGTCCCTAAGTGTTACATTATTCTGATAAGACCTGATAAAAACTGCTTGAAAACTTTAAAAAGCACAAGAGGTTCTAAAGGAAATATGCCTTCTAAGATTTTATCACATAAGTCTGTATCATATTTTTAGAATTTTGAGTCAAAAAAAGCACCTTGGTTCTACATTCTAATGTTACTAAGGAGTTGAAAATTATTTACCTTTTAATATTCACTTTCTTTTATTGTTTGCTTTTTATTATTATCATAATCTTGTTTATATTACATTGAATCATATATAACTTTACAGTGTATTAAATGTCATTTTTCCAGATGGAATACCATGCATATCAGTCAAGACAAAGACATTAATATCCACATCATCATCATCAAATAGCTTTCCATCAATTTTTTCTAGATTATTTTTATTATTCTAATTTTTTTAAACATTCAATCACTATTTATAATTTTGCTTGTAAACATACTTTACCCAACATGAAATACTTCTCAGGCCAGTCTAGTTGAGAATACTATGTGTGTTATCATAAACAGATAATAAAACATTTCTGTATCCTACTGATGTCATGCCTCTTTATTTATTCTCTTACTATGCTTCTCCATATTCTTCTCTGTTCCACACTGTCTTCAGCGTCACTATTTTCTCTGCTTTTATGCCCTCCAATATTTCAATCTCTATCATAGAATGTAGATAGTCAGTACACTAATAGTTATAAATTTCCCTTTTATGACTCCTCTTGCCATGTCCCATAGACTATGAAAATTGTGTACTCATTGTCATTAGTTTTCATATTTTTTTATCTGAGACTTAATTTCTTCAGTAGCTAAGAAGTCATTCAGAAGTAGATTGTTCAGTTTCCATGTGTTGTGTATTTTTGAGAGTGTTTCTTAAAATTAATATTGAGTTTAATTCCATCATGCTCAGAGAAGATGCTGGATATATTTTCTATGCCTTTGAATATGTAAAGGATTGATTTGTGTCCTATGATACGGTCATTCGTAGAAAAGGTTTCATGCCAGGATAGAAAAATATATATTTTGTGGTCTTAGGGTAGAAAGTTCTATAGATATCTATCAAGTCCATTTGATTTATAGTATCATTTAGGTCCTGTATCTCTATGTTTTGTACAGACAATCTGTCTAAAGGACATAATGGGGTGTTGAGATCCCCAATTGCTCTAGCAGTCTTTCCTTCACATTTTTAGGTCCTTCTGAGTTGAGTGCATAGATATTTATAAGCATTATGTCTTCTTGCTGAATTAACCTGTTTACTATTATATAATGCCCTTCTTTGTCTTTTCTTATAGTCTTTGTCTTGAAGCCTATTTTGCCTGAAATCAATATCATAACTCCAGCTCTTTTTTGATTCCCATTTGCATGGAGTATCTTTTTCCAGCCATTTACTCCTACTCAATATATGTCTTTATCCATAAAGCACATTTCTTGGAGGCAACAGATAGAGGGATTCTGTTTGTTTGTTTGTTTGTTTGTTTATCCATTTGGCCATTTGACCAGTCTGTGTCTCTTAATTTTAGAATTTATTCCATTAACATTCAGTGTTATTATTGATATTTCTGGACCTGTTCCTGTCATTAAGTGAGTCATTTTCTTAGTTGTATTTTGTTCTCTTATAACAGTCCGTCTGACTTTTTAGTTTTCCTGATAAAGCACTCCCTCCAGAACTTCTTGAAGAGCTGGTCTGGAGTTGATAAATTATTTCAGATTTTGTTTATCTGAGAATGCTTTTTATCCTTTTTTCCCATACGACAGATAATCTTGCCAGGTATAGTATTCTTGGTTTAAATTATTTTTTATTCATCACACAATATACATTTTTCTCAGCCATGTATGGTACTTTCTCAAAGCTTGACCATATGAGAGGGCACAAAACCAGCTGTTACAGATTCAAGGACATAGAGATTGTATCTGGCATCTTTTCTGACTGATATGAAATTAAAATTTATATTAATCACAGGAAAAATCCACAAAAATCCACAAATACATGGAAACTAAATAACCTACTTCTGAATTACTTCATGTCTACTGAAGAGATTGACTAAAATCAAGATTCATGGAAACAAATGATAATGAGTACACAAGTTTCCATAATCTATGAGATTGTAAAAGCAGTCATAAGAGGAAAGTTCATAACAATTGATGCACATAAGAAAAAGATGGAAAGGTGGACATAGAACAACCTAATATCATGCCTCAGGGAATTGGAAAAAGAACAACAAAAAATCCAAAATATGCCAGGAGAAAATAAATAATAAAAATTCAAGCAGTAATAAGTGAAATAGAATATAAATGAACTACACAGAAAATAAATGAATGCAAAAGCTGGTTCTTTGAAAAGATAAACAAGATTGACACACCATTAACTAGAATAATTAAGAAGAAGAGAGAAAGGAAGCAAATACATCAAATTCACAATAAATCAGGCAACATTACAACAGACACAGTAGAAATACAAAACTTCATTAGAGGATACTATGAGCAACTATATGCCAAAAAATAAAAATAAAAAATAAACGTGAGTGAGGTGGACAAATTTCTGGACACATATTGTCTACCAATATTGACTCAGGAGGACAGAGAAAGCATGAATAGACTTGCAACAAGCAATGAGATTAAATCAGTAATAAGTAATCTCCCAACAAAAAAAAGTCCAGGTTCCAATGACTTCACTGCTGAATTCTACACAACTTTTAAAGAAGAGGTAATCCCCATTCTACTCAAAATATTTCTAGAGATCTAAAATGAAGTAATCCTTCCAAATTGATTCTATAAAACCTCCATCACCCTCATTTCCTAAGCGAATAAGGATATGACAAAAAGGAAAACAACAGACCTATATCTGATGAATATATATACAAATATTCTCACCAAGACACTTGTTGACTGTATTCAATGGCGCATAAATAAATGTTATTTATTATGACCAGTTAGGCTTTGACCCAGGGATACAAGAGTGATTCAACATCTACAAAACCATTAACATAATACACCATATTAACAGAAAGAAAGTTAATATCATATGATCATTTCAATAGAAGTGTAAAGTTCATTTGACAAAATACATTCCTTCATGATTAAGACTTTCAGTAAAATAGACATAGAAGGATCATTTCTCAGCATAATAAAAGCCATCTATGAAAAAAACCTATAGAAAGTATTATACTGAATGGGAAAAAGCTGAAAACTTTTCCACTGAAAACGGTATAAGGCAAGGCTGCCCACTCTCTCCATACCTATTCAATATAGTACTCCTATTCAATATAGTACTGTTTTTCTAGCAAATGCAATTGGACAACAGAATGAAATAAAAGGTAAGAGGAGCTGAAATTATCTCAGTTTGCAGATCACATGATTATATACACGGAAGACAGAATACTGTCCACAAAGAAAGTTCTTAAAGTGGTACATGCATTCAGTAAAGTAACTGGATAGAAAATTAACTTACAAATATCTATAGCATTTTTATATACAAACAAGCAGACAGAGACAGAACTGAAGAAAGTAATCCCATTTACTGTAACTTAGTAAAGTATGATACCTAGAAATAAAACTAATCAAGGAAGTTAAGGACCTTTATAAGGAAAACTATGAAAATCTTATTAAAAAAATTGAAAAGGATACAAAAAAGTGGAAGGGCATCCCATGTTCCTGGTTTGGCCAAATTAACATAAAATGGCAACCCTACCCAAATTAATCTACATATTTAATGTAATCCCTGTAAAATTCCAAGAGACATTCTTCACAGATCTAGAAAAAGACAATCAGAATTTGCCTGGAATCATAAAAGACCACTTATTTCCAAAACCATCCTGTGCAAGAAGAGTGGAGTGGGTGGCTTATCTCTTCTTGAACCCAAAACATATTACAAAGCTGTGATAATTAAATTAGCATGGTATTGGCACAAAAACCAACAAGAGGAACAATGGAACAGAGTAGAGACCTCAGAAACAAACTGCAAAACATACAGCCAACTGATCTTTTACAAAGGGTACCAGACAATTCAGTGGGAAAAAGAAATCCTTCTTAGAAAATGGTGCTGGAAAAACTGAGTATCCACCTGCACAAAGATGGATCTGAACTCCTATCTGTCACCATTAACAAAAACCAAATCAAAGTAGATCAAACATCAAAACTGAAGACTGCAAACTATAAAACTACTGATTGAAAACGCTGGGGAAACTCTGGGAGAGATTGGGGTAGGCAAAGACTTCTTTTTTTTTGGAGAGGTTTTTTTCGCTATAGGGCAAGAGCGCTCGCCAGACAGACAGAGAGAGACATAGAGACAGAAAGTGAGAAATCACCCCCTGGGGGGATGGTCATGCTGCAATCCCTTCTCCTCCATTCTCCTCTTGGGATCTTGGGCACGCACGCACATGCACCCGGTGTGAGTTTTAAGCCACTGGGTCCGGGACGCGAACCACGGTCAACTACGTGGGAGTCCAGCGACATAGCCATTACGCTAACTGCTGGTTCCTGGCAAAGACTTCTTAAGGAAGACCCTAAAGCACAAGCAATAATCCTCAAAAAGATGGGTGAGATTACATCAGAAAAAGAAGATTCTGCATACTTAAAGAAGTAGTAATTAGTGTGAGTCAAAAACTCTAGGAATGGGGGAGAACTTTTGTTAAGTATGTCTCAGATAAGGGACTCATAACCACAATACACAGGGAACTCAAGCAGCTTACCTGGAAGAAAATGATTAACTCAACTAAAAGATGAAAAAAAATGAGTTGAATATACAACGCTCTAAGGAAGACATACAAACAGCCAAAAGCATATGAAAAAAATTCTCAGCACTCCTCATCAGAAGGGAGATGCAGATCAAAACCACAATGAGATATCATATAACCAAAGTCAAAATGGGAAAGATTAATAAATAATAAGTGCTGGAGGGGATGTGGTGAAAAGGGAACTCTCCTATATTGTGGGTTGGAATGTAAATTGGTCAAACCTCTGTGGAGAACAATATAGAGGTTCCTCAAAGGCCTTCAAATAAAACTACGGTAAGATCCAGCAATTTCACTGCTGGGTATCTACCCAAAGGACTAGAGAACACTTTGTCAGAAAAGAGCTTGCATGACTATATTTATTGTGGCATTATTCATGATTTTTAAGACATGAAAGTAACCCAAACGTCCACAAGCAGAAGAATGGATTGAATAAGTGTGGCACATGTACTCCACTGATTACTATTTAACCATAGAAAACAAGACCCTGACATTTGATAGAAAGTGGACGAAGATAGATTTCTCGAGTGAAGCAAGTCAGGTAAGTCAGGCTATAAAACAGACATTGTATGTCTCCATTTAATATATACTGACTTTACATTGTATGCTAGAGACTGAAAGACTGGAGGACATAAAAGCATTGAAAATTTTTATGGACATTAGGACAAAGTGGAAGGAGAGTGGGAGAGGGGAAGAGTAAAGAAAGAATTATTTGGGCAAAATTGGAGAAGTAAGACTTTTGTAGGACACAGATATGGTTTATTGCCTGTTGGAGATGTCGTGTATAGTATTATCAACTCACCTGCTGTGTGGTATATATCATGTTGGGTAAAATCTCTTTACCAACTAAATGATGTATAATGATTGAATGTATAAAAAAATAATAATAGAAACCAGCAGTTAGTATAATGGCTATGTCGCCGGACTCCCATGTAGTCAACCGCAGTTCGAGTCCTGGACCAAGTGGCTTAAAACTCACGCTGGGTGCGTGTGCATGCATGCCCAAGATCCCAAGAGGAGAATGGAGGAGAAGAGACTGTGGTGTGGCCATCCCGCCTGGGGGGTGATTTCTTGCTTTCTGTCTCTCTGTCTCTCTCTGTCTGTCTGGTGAGCGCATGCACCCTATAGCAAAAACCTCTCCAAAAAATAATGATAATAATAAATGATGTAATAAAGAAAATGTCAACATAAAAAAAAGAAATAATTTAGTAATAAGTTCTTTTATATATATATATATTTGGAGAGGTTTTTGCTATAGGGCGACAGAAAGAGAGAAATCACCCTCATGGGGGATGGTCACGCTGCAATTTCTTCTCCTCCGTTCTCCTCTCGGGATCTTGTGCACACACACACCCGCCTGCCATGAGTTTTAAACCACCAGGTCCAGGACGAGAACCGCGGTCGACTACATGGGAGTCCAACAACATAGCCATTATGCTAACTGTTGGTCCCAAGATTTGTATATATTTTGAAGACTCTTTCTGTGAATGATTTCAAGTTTAGTTTTATTGTAATCATTGAAGATGCTGGATATAGTTTTCATACATTTAAATTTGTAGAGGCTTGTTTTGTGGTCTGTTATGCAACCAGTCTTTGAAAATGTTTCATGTGGGGATGAGAAATAATCAATTTGTAGTTACTGAGTGAAATGTTTCATAAATATCTCTTACATACATTTGTTCTTTGCTATTAATTAGCACCTATGTCTCTGTCTAGTTCTTGTTCAAATGATGTGTCCAGTGGTGACAGTGGGATGTTGAAATCTCTAACAATTAGTGTGTTGCACATAATATCTCCCTTTAGAAATAGCAGTCTTCCTTTTACCTATTATGATGCCCCAGTATTGGGTGAATAAATATTTATAATTATGCCTTAAGTGAATTCATTCTTTTAATACTATACAATGTCTGTCTTTGTTTATTTTTATTATTTTATTTTGAAGTCTATTTTGTATTATATCAGTATCACTACTCTGGCCTTTCATTTTGGTTTCTGTTTATATGAACTGTTTTTTTTTTTTTCCTAGCCCTTTACTTTCAGTCTATGTATATCACTATCAATGTAGTTTGTTTCTTGTAAGACATATAGAGAGAGTTTACAATTTTTCTATGCATTAAGTTAGTCTGTGTCTTCTAATTGGGAAATTTAATCCATTTACATTCAGCATTATTAATAGTAAGTGTGGAGTTATCTGTCATTTTGTTAGTCAATTTTTTAGTTATATTGTGTTCTCTTATTTCTGAGCATTTTTTTCTTTCATTTTCCTAACGTAGTAGTCCCTTGAGCGTTTCCTGGAGAACTAGTCTAGTGTTGATATATTTTTTCTTGGAATGATCTTATTTCTCTTTTCCATTTTAACAACAATTTTGTTCAGTATGATGTTCTTAGCTGAATATATATTTTTTCCTTAAGAGTTTTAAAAATGTCTTTCTTTCATTTGTTGCCTTGTCTACATTGTTGCAGTTGAGAGATCTAATGTTAGCCCTTGTAAGTAACTTGATATTTCTCTTTAACCATTTTTAAATTTTGTCTTTGATTTTTATCAATTTGGCTACAACGTGCCAAAGAAACTTATGTTGAATTCATTTAGTATTCTTTGTATTTCCTGATTCCAAATATCTGTATGTATCTAGATTCAGAAAGTTTTCAGATAGTATTTCATGAGGCTTCCTATGCCTTTACCCATTTCTTTACTTTCTAAAATATAGATTATAATTATAATGCATTATGTAGATAGATAGTCAAACACTTTATGGTGTCTAGAATTTCTCGTATGTTGTCCTCGGTCATTTTTTTTTCTTTTTTGTTTTTTTTTTGGAGAGGTTTTTGATATAGGGCACATGTGATTGTCAGACAGACAGAGAGAGACAGAGAGATAGAAAGTGAGAAATCACTCCCAGGGGAGATGGCCACGCCACAACCCCTCCTCCTCCACATTCTCCTCTCAGGATCCTTGGGATGCACACACATGCAGCCAACATAATTTTAAGCCACTGGGTCCAAGACTTGAACCGCGGTGGACTACATGGGAGTCCAGTGACACAGCCATTACTCTAACTGCTGCTCCCTTGCCCTCATTTTCAGTGGTTATATTATTTTCATTCTGTTTGGTGGGTTGGACCAAATCAGATGTTTTACCTTTAGATTTAATAAATATTATTTTTTTCTGCATAATATATTCTGCTATTATACTTTTAAAAAAGATATTTCTATAGTTCTGTTTGTGTATAGTAAAGTAACAAAACATTGATTTATTAAGCAATTTCCTGTTTATGGGAATATTTTAAGTATATATGTTTCTTTTTTATTTTTTGAGAGGTTTTTCGCTATAGGGCGCGTGTGCTCACCAGACAGACAGAGAGAGACATAGAGACAGAAAGCGAGAAATCACCCCCCCCAGGGGGGATGGTCACACTGCAATCCCTTCTCCTCCATTCTGCTCTCGGGATCTTGGGCACATACTCACATACGCCCGGCGTGAGTTCTAAGTCACCGGGTCCGGGATGCGAACCGCGGTTGACTATGTGGGAATCCAGTGACATAGCCATTACACTAACTGCTGGTTCCCAGTATATATGTTTCTAATAAGATGAATTTTAAGCCTAGGCCTCAAGGCTCTTAGTGATAAATTTGATTTGTCCCCAAACTGTGTCTTCATGTTAGCAGATAATGCTCTTCTCTGAAAGATTTTTTTTTCTTTTTTTTTTTTTTTGGAGAGATTTTTCACTTGTAGGGTGCGTGCACTCGCCAGACAGACAGAGAGAGACATAGAGACAGAAAGCGAGAAATCACCCCCCAGGGGGGATGGTCACGCCACAATCCCTTCTCTTCCATTCTCCTCTCAGGATCTTGGGCACGCATGCACACGTGCCCGGCGTGAGTTTTAAGCCACCGGATCCAGGACACGAACCGCGGTCGACTACATGGGAATTCAGCGACATAGCCATTACGCTAACTGCTGGTTCCCTGAAAGATTTTTTTTATAATATAGTTTATTTTATTTTAATTTCTTTTATACATTCAATGACTATACATCACTTAGCTTGTAAAATAAATTTTCCAACATGAATATATTTCACACGAGTCCACTTGGAGATACCATACATGTTATCGTCAATGGATAATAATCCATTTCTTTTTCCCATATATGTCTTGCCTCTTCATTTTTTCTTCTTAAAGACTTTCCTCACACTCTCCTCCTTCTCCCACTCTCTTCTCACACTGTATCCAGTATCTATAACCATTTTCTATGTTTCTATACACTCTAATGTTTCCATTTCAGCCATAGAGTACAGACAGTTGGTATAAATTAAGTGGAGACATTTGGCTTGCTTCACTCCACAGTGAATCTATCACTACTTTTAAGGAAGGTTTTGATTTTCTGTATTTTATTCTTCAACTCCAGAAATTACATTTGACTATCTTTTTAGGTTTTTGCCATAGAGTGCATGCACTCACTAGAGAGAGACAGAGAGATAGTGAGAGAGATAGAGAGAAATGAGAAATCACCTACCCAGGAAGGATGTCCATGCTGCAATTGTTTCTCCTCCCTTGTCCTCTCAAGATTTTTTTTCTTTAAATTTATTTATTTTTACATTAATTCACTATACATCATTACAGTATACAAATGAATTTTTCATCCAAAATACACTGTATATTGGCTCAATCAAGCACATCAATATACATGTTATCAGCAAATTATTTTCCATTTCTTATGTCTTGTATACTTTGTTGTTGTGTTGTTGTTTTTTTTTCTTTTTTTCTTTCCATGATTGATTCCCTATCCCTCACCCTCTGCCATGTCCCACCTTCCTCCCACATTGCCTCTGGTATATATATGGTTGCTTTCTATGCCTTTCCCCCCATTTAATTGATTTGCTAATGAACTTCATTAGTCTAAATATTTCCAATAGCAAGCACAGCTGATATATACCTATACATGAACCCAAGTCTGACTTTAGGCATAAACCTCAGTGAGTAGAATGAACATACTATAAAATAGTACCTAGCTGGGGCTATATACCTTACTGTAGTCATCAAATATGCATTTTTTGTTTTTTTAATTTTGACAAGAACAGTTTTACTGTTTTTGTTTTCTCCTGAAACTTTTTTTTTAATTACTAAACATTCATTTCCTGAGCATC
>NW_006160111.1:2021857-2026368 GCF_000334495.1 Tupaia belangeri chinensis | reverse complement strand
CTTTGGTACACACACACACACACTGTACACTGTAGAGTGGCTTAATCAAATAATTAACATATTCATCACCTCACATACTTTTGTGTGTGGTGAGTACATGTAAGTCCACTATCTCAGCAATTTTCAAGTTTACATTGTTTTCAACTGTAGCCTCCAGGCTGTACTAATGGATCTTGAGTTTATTCCTCCTGTCTAATGGAAGTTTTATACCTTTAGATTAACATTTCCCCTTGGATGAACCTGGAGGACATTATGTTAAGTGAAATAAGCCAAGCATGGAAAGAAAATTACCGCATGATCTCACTTTAATATGGAACCTAAAAAAGATGAATTCATAGAATCAAAGAGTTGAATCTTACTTTATAGTATTAGAGGATAGCATTCACTTTATGTACATCAGGGTATCACTGATGTAACAGGCTGTGTTAGTCTTTTCTTGCCTTGCTAAACAGAAACCCCCAAAACTAGGTGACTTATGGAGAATCCAGGTGTATTTGGTTTTATTTTAATTTTACTTATTTTTTAAAAGCTAATAATTTACATTTAATCATGGTGCATCTTTCAGTGTGTAAAGTGATTTTTCTCAGCATGGATATAACGCATATCAGTCAAGACAAAGACAGTACCATATACATTATCATCAACAGATAACTTTTCATTCATGTGTACAGTAATATTTTTTCCTCCACTTCCTCCCTCCCATCCCCTGTTGCTCACTCCCTCCTCTACTCTCTCTTTAGTATCTATAATTACCATCCCTACTGCTGTACCTTCCCATCTTCCATTTTCTGCCATACAGTGCAGGCTTCAGTACATATCGATTGGGGGGAAATTGTAATGTCTCTTTCAGATGCTGGCTTGCGTTGCTTAGCATTAAATCTTCCGAATTCATCCACTTATGTAAAATGTCAGCCTCTCATTGAAATACAATTTTATTTGGCTCATGATTCTGGTGGCTGGAAAGTCCATCTGGCCTTTGGTACTGTTTCATAACACAGGCTGCCGAAGCAGAGAGGAAGATGGGCACATGCGAACAACCCTTTATGACGACTAATCTCTGCTCCCCGGAGAATTCAATTCCTCTCTCAAGACAGCATTCATCAACTCCTGAGGGTTGTCCCCCATGATCCAAACTTCACTCAGGGGACCTCACCTCTTAAAGACTGCACCGCCACCCCAAAGCCATTATGTGCGGACCTAATTTCCAAGCCTGAACATGTGGGGAACAAACCATTATTCAAACAGTGCTAGGAATTTGAGAATCGTGGTCTTCTCTACCAGAAAACAGTCCAATTCTGAAACAGACTTGGTCTATTGGAGTGCTTCACTGGTAAAGAGAGCACTGGCTAAATTCTGTTAAGAGCAACATTTTCATTATAGGTGGTTCTGTTCACATTTTGTTGCTTCTATTATATTTTATGAACAATAATTGTATGGCTTAATATTGCAGACTGGGTAAGGGCTGCTTTTCTAATTGGCACAGATTATTATTTCAAAGAAAACAATAACTAGCATTTGTAAAACAGATCCACATACATATTCTATTGAACGCTGGGAGAAATATTAATAAGTGTGCTTAATCCAAAGTGTGTGTGTATGTATGTTTGTGTATACGTGTGATACTTGTAAGTGTATACATAATACTTTTCTTCATATTGTATATGTGAAAAGAAAATTTATACTTTGTGATATTATTTATTTGTGTTTATTTCACACATGAAACAAAAGTCAATACTTAGAACATTTTATTTAACAAATAAATTAACATCATAATTCATTTTGTGGAGTTCTGGGCATTGAGAGCTTTAATAAAGGGTATCTCAGAAAACAGTAATTGGCTGTAATTACAGATGGGTTAATGGCAACAGTGTTTATTCGGAATGACCATTTTATAACTTTTTTATTTTAATTAAAATAGAAAATAGTAATATTCAAGCATTGAGAGCATTGATTCCATTTAAGAAATTACATGAATAGTATGTGGTTTTCTCTAGGTAAATCATAATTATCTGTATCATGGAAAATGAAAACTCATTTGTACGTATCAAAACGTTCCATTTCACTACTGAAGAAAAGTTAGTTCATGGTAAATAGAAAACAAAATAATAATATGCTTTTCTTCAGAAATAAATTTATCTTTGAAAATTATTTGCTTGTCTCTAAATCTAAAATTAGGAAGGGAGCCCAGTTTAAGCCAAAACTAAAGATACATTAATGTTAGTGAATAAACCTCTCATTACAGAAAAAAAGTATTAAGGAGTTTGTTTTTCATATTTGTTTGTTCTTTTTTAAAAAGAAGAAAAAGATACTAAAGATTTCAAGAGATATATATAACGGCAATAACATAAATGTGAAAGCTATGCTATTTGGGAAGGACCTGTAATTATAGCTCTAGAAACACATTATTCAGCTCTACAGAAGTAATTATAAAAAGATTTTTCTAATTATTTTCTATTGTCCTCTTAAATGGACCATAGAATCACAACTTACACTTTTGATAAATTTCTTTCTTTAGTATAGGTTTCAATAAATTACCACTAGCTATCTACAATAGTATAAACTCTATAAATAGCAAAATGTTTGAAATAGAATAGATTATAAAACTAAACACTTGAAGCATCCTATCTTACAAATGTACATATTTAGTATAAATAGTGACTTATACATATTTTTTAATTTCAAAAATTAACTTATGAAGGTATAAATTCTTAAACATATCTGTTATTTCTCTGGAATAAATTCCACTTGAAATGTAAAAATTTTAAATTTAGCTTTCTACAGTGGGGTAGAGCCATCTTTTTTTATGAAGAAAGAAAATTATGTAAATTACCAAAACATATATTAGTGTAAATATTGACCTAAAGGTTAAACTTGGATTATACCAACAGAAAGCAACAAAACTAGATTAAAAATAGATTATATGAGTATTTACTACACAAGGAGTCAAAAAAAGTTTTCTATAAAGGGCCAGATAGTAAATAACTTAGACGTTGCAAGAGGACACACAGGCTAGGGTAGAAGGTGATTTGGCTCAAGCAACCATCTACAATACCTGAATGAATGAGTGTAGTGGGGTTTCAGAGAGAGATAGCAGGAAAGGACTTGAATTTCCTCTAAGGGAACAGATTTTACTAACCTGTATCTACTCAATTCCAAACAAGTATCTTTACTGAATTGCTGAATCTACTAAATATTATTATTTCTTATGGTATTAATGTGTTGTACTGGAGTTACATTTGTATGCATATTCTTTATATTTCTTCTGAAAATTGACAGTGGAATTTCTAACAGACTCAGAACGTATTTAACCAAAAACTGAAAAAAGAAAATCACTAAATTTAAAAAAAGAAACTAAATATGTCTTTCACATAGAACATTGATTCATATCTGGATTATATTTTTCTTTTCATTTTTTTTTTTTTTTTTTGCTATAGGGTGCGTGCGCTCACCAGACAGACAGAAACAGAGAGACAGAAAGTGAGAAATCACTCCCCGGGGGGATGGCCACGCCGTAATCCCTTCTCCTCCATTCTCCTCTCAGGATCTTGGGCACACAAGTACATGCGCCCGGCATGAGTTTTAAGCCACGGGGTCCAGGATGAGAACCGCGGTCGATTACGTGGGAGTCCAGCGACATAGCCATTATGCTAACTGCTGATCCCCATACATTTTTTTTTTTAGAGAGAAATTTTTGCTATAGGGTGCATGCTCTCACCAGAAAGACAGAGAGACAAAAGGCAGAAAATCAACCCTCAGTGGGGGATGGCCACGCTGCAATCCCTTCTCCTCAACTTTCCTTTCCGGATTTTGGGCATGCACACACATGAGACTGGTATGAGTTTTAAGCAATAGGGTCTGGGACTTAAACTGCAGTGGGCCATATGGGAGTCCAGCAATGTAACCATTATGCAATCTGTTGACTTCCATACATGTTTTTGTTTGTTTGTTTGCTTTTTTTTTTCAGTGCATATTCATGGTATTTGAAAATTATTATTATTTTTTTTGAGAGGTTTTTGCTATAGGGCGTGTGCAATCGCCAGAAAGCCAGAGAGACAGAGAGACAGAAAGCGAGAAATCACCCCCAGGGGGGATGGCCATGCCACAATCCCTTCTCCTCCATTCTACTCCAGGGATCTTGGGCATGCATGCACATGCACCCAGTGTGAGTTTTAAGCCACCAGGTCCAGGACTCAAACCGCGGTCGATTACATGGGAGTCCAGCAACATAGCTATTACGCTAACTGCTGGTCCCATATTTGAAAATTAATTCTAAAGAGATATTCAAGAAATTTTTATGTTAATTTTTAAACGGTAATATCAGAATATAATTCTAGTTTCTCTAAAAACAAACTCCTTTCATTTTAGGATTTAGTATAATAAAATTGTTATCTTTTTAATTTTTCCTCACTCAATAAAATGGAGATGTTTCTAGTTTGTGTATATCTTTAGACATGATCATTTTAAAACCTATGCTGTTCTATCCCCTGGCTTTTTCCTAGTTTATCAGGTAT
>NW_006160111.1:1983597-2021826 GCF_000334495.1 Tupaia belangeri chinensis | reverse complement strand
CTTCCGACAAAAATGAAAAACAAAAGAGGGAATAGATGATTGCGTGAGAGCCAGTTTTAAAAGCCAGACTGCAAGATAGAAACTTTCATCCATTTTGTTCCTCAGAACTCATTTATGTGAAAGATAATTGTTAGTGCCCAGGAAAAAAAAGAAAGAGAAAATAGTCAGGTTTTTTTGTTTTAAAGAAAGCATGTCATCTAGCTGAAAGATATATAACATATAAATGGAATTAAAAATTGTTAGGAATGTGTTTTTATATGCTATATTGTACCCAATATTGATATATTACTTATTATTAACTAAAGTCTGCACTTTGTATTTTATCTTAAACTAGTGGCCTTTTTCTATTTCAAAATCCCACCCACGATACTACATTACTTTAATAGTCATATTTCCTTAGGATACTCTTGGTTTCAAAAGTTTCTGATTTTTTTTTGTTTTTGATGATCTTGCTAGTTTTGATGAATTCTAATGAAATATGTTTTTAGGATATCTTACTATTGGAGTTTGCATGATAATTTTCTGGTAATTACACTGGGCTAATGCATTTTAGAGAGGAAGACAACAAAGATAAAGGATCGCTTCCGTCACTTCATATCAAATGTTTTTTAATTAACATGAAATTACTGTGGATGTTGACCTTGATCACATGGCTGAGGTAGTGAAGGTCAGATTTCCTCGCCACGAAGTTACTTTTCTTTCTACGTCCGCTGTTTATACACCATAGTTTCTGGACAACAGTCACTATGTGCTGCCCAAGTTCAAAGGATGGGGGGTAGTGTTCTATCTCCTTAAGTGCAAAGAATATACACAAATTATTTGCAATTCTGCACAGAAGATATTTGTTACTTGCTATTTATTTATTCAATCTTTTTTTCTTTAGTAAGTATGCTCATGTATATTTACTTTACATTTTGCACAATAAGCAGTATTTCTTTATTTTGGTGCTCAAATTATTTTGCTTTGGTCATTGGAAGCTCCTTTGACATCTTTCACGATTTTGTTGTCAGAATGCATCGTTATTTGTCATTACAAGTCTCCATTCTCATATCTACATTTCTGCCCTAGTCTTAGAATCAGCCAGAATCTCTAAGGAATGCCATTCTCTTATTGGATAATAGTATGAGAAACCAAGATCTGGGCACTGACAATACCTTATTGCTTCTAAAATGAAGTCTACTTTCTCATTTACTGGTATTATTTACACCATTCCATGTTTATCTTTTTTTAAATTTTTTAATTTCAATTTCTTTTATACATTCAATTACATGTTACTTTGCTTGCAAAAGAATATTCCAACATGTGTACATTTCCACCAGTCCAGTTGACAATACTATAAAGTTATCTTCAATAGATAATAACCCATTTCTTTGTCCCATAAATGACTTGCCTCTCTTATTTTTTTCTCATTAATGTCCTGCCTCAGACTCTAAACCTTCACCCACCTTCTTCCCACACTGACCCTATTTATCTTTAAAGATATATAATTAAACAAATATGCATTTACATCATTTCTACCTAAATAAAAGACAATATTTTCTACTATACAGATATAAAATATGTATCTTAGAAAATTATTTAGGAGCCGGACAGCTTGCTTTTTTTTTTCTCTCTCTCTCTTTCTCTCTCTGTGTACAATTCTGGCCAAATTAAAATAAATAAATAAATATTTTAAAGTAAAATAAAATAATTATTTAAAAAATTGTTTAATAAAAGAAAAACCTAATTAAAGTATGAGGTTAGGGGCCATCAGGTGGTATGATGGTTGGATGCTGGATTCTCACATGGCTGACCACGGTTTGAGTCCCAGAACTGATGGCTTGCTTTCTTACTTTCTCTCTGGTCAAATTAAAGATAATAATAATAATGAGAAATAAAATTGAGTGAATCATTTTTTTAAAAAAATAAGTAAAAACAATTTAATTTGAGTTTGATTTAGTGTAACATTTTTTGAAATTAACATTGTTTTTTGAAATATGTGTTTTCCATAGTTGCAATAAAAATAATTAATTAATTTATTTATAAAGAATAAAAACCTTAACAATTTCATGAGAAACTAATTCATTGGGGGAAATATTTCAAACTTAACATGGCAGGCTGGTAATATATTCCTTACTTACTTTTCATTATGTCATTTAGTTTTATTGGTGGCCTTTTTAATAGAAAAACAAGAAACTCTACAGTTTTAGTGGATTTATAAACAAAGCTCATTTCACTGTAGTTTCTGCCTAAGGGATAATTGGTTGGTCACTTTAAAAGCTGACTTTAAGAAAATGAAGGACTAATAATGTTGTTGGAAGACTGAAATGAGTTCAGACAAGAGACAGAAATGCTTTTTAAAGTTAATTATGTTGTCTTTCCTTTCTCCCTTGGTGTTCATTACCTTTAAATGGAGCCACACATTGGCAGCAGCAATTACCAGGCTGGTCAATGCAGGTGGCTCCGTTCTCACAGCACTGGGAAGTACACTCATCTGTAACTATTTCATCTCTATCTATTTAGCACCTTCCACCTTTAAAGGTAATATTAAAAGACATGTTAAGTTTTAATAAAGCAATCAGGTGCCCAGTTATAGTCCTTAAAATTGTTCAATCTTTCATCCATTTAGGATTATATCTGATACTAAATTCATAAGAAAAAAACGCCACATACATTAGTGTCTAAACTCAATTGTTTCACCTTACTACAAACTGCAATGACTTCTCTTGGAAATACTAAACACACACTAACCTCCTTTGAGTTTGAAGGTGGTTGAAGTCTGCTTAGATGTAACTTCTAAGCACATCTTCTGCTTGTGAGTTTAGAGATTGAGTAAATTTTTCAGGTTAATTGGATGCAAATCAAATGTTAGGCTAAGGAAAATTATAAATTTTTTTTAAAAAGGAAATACTGGTGAATTAACACATCCTGATGTATACCTCTGAGGGCTCAGTGTCCTTTATAAAGCACAATTGTTAATTGCTATTTACTAATAAATCTGAAGGGACAAATGCTTTCGAACCTACCCATGAGCTCTATAGATGTTGTGCTATGAAGCTGAGCTGATGTATTATATTCCTATCTATTAATTTCATAAAATAAGCCTATATGGAAAGAGAAGAAAACTGTGTTGCTACATCTGAGCTTTCATATTATATTCTTTAAACTGTTAATTTCAGAAGAATTGAAAAACACAGTCTAAAATCACATAGAATTTATTCTTATGGCTGATAACAGTAGTTCTTCTTACCAACTTAAAGCAAGAATGGGAAAATTGACATCAATATAATACAAGTTATTCACAAATAATGTAAATGTAAATATAATTTCTATTCTTAAAAAAAATCCCTAAAATAGTGATATTTATTGGGCAGCAAACTAACGCATAATACGATATTTTAGAATGAGTATAACTAACCCAATAAAAAATATTATCACCAAAAAAAATAAATAAAAATCTGACATTAGAACACCAAGCTGGGACCAGCAGTTAGCGTAATGGCTATGTCACTGGACTCCCACGTAGTCAACTGCGGTTCGAGTCCAGGATCCGGAGGCTTAAACTCACTCCGGGCATGTGTGCATGAGTGCCCAAGATCCCGAGAGGAGAATGGAGGAGAAGGGACTGCGGTGTGGCCATCCTTCCTGGGGGTTGATTTCTTACTTTCTGTCTCTCTGTCTTTCTCTGTCTGTCTGTCAAGCTCATGCGCCCTATAGCAAAAAACCTCTCCAAAAAAAAAAAAAAAAAAACCCAAAAAAAAAAAAAGAACACCAAGCTAAATGAGCAAAAAGTGAAAAAGTCAGATAATTAAGTGAGTAAATAAATGCTCCTTAAAACTTGTTTTTTTTTTTTTTGGGGGGGAGGATAAAAGACAATTATAATGCCTAGTTTATTAATGAAACAAAATATCCATTGTACAATAAATATATTTCTGTGATATGTACAGTGGTAATTAAATAATACGAGCAGAAATTACATTCTCAAATATTTTCCTAGAAAAGTTAATATACATGTCTCTGAGATGAATTGTATCTTCTAAAAATAACTACTTCCAAGTCAAATTAATCTTCAGCAATCATAGTTTTTCAGCATGCCTGTCTACCTTGAAATCTATTCTGACACAGACAGCTAAGTGTGCTATGAAGATGAACACAAGTATCACCATTTGCACAGGGCTAACTTAGGCATTTATTCCTCTACCTCAATCTCACAGTCATTACTTAGAATAAGCAAATAATTCACTTCATTGTAAGTATGTCACTGGTGTAACTTGCAATACAGTCTAAGATTTTGTTCAGAATATATGAAGTTTACAACTTGCCTGAAAAATGTTATACATTGCATAATGCTGTGAAATAGCATTTGGTTTTATTTTTTGTTTTGATATTACTATAACTGTGGCCTTACTCTTATCTTGGAAAACCAAGAAGAGTACAAAATTTTCATTATTTTCTTAAAATCAAATAAGTTCTATTTATATATGACAGTAATGTTAACCAAATTAACTTTTTTTTTTTTGGAAAGGTTTTTGCTGTAGGCCACGTGCACTCATCAGGAAGAAAGAGAGACAGACAGAAAGCGAAAAATCACCCCCGGGCGGGCGGTCATGCAGCAATACCCTCTCCTCCATTCCCCTCTTGGGATCTTGGGCATGCATGCACATGTGCCTGGCGTAAGTTCAAGCCACCGGGTCTCGGACTCAAACCACGGTCCACCACATGGGAGTTCAGTGACAGTCATTATGCCAACTGCTGGTCCCAAGGGAAATGCAATTTTTTAAGAGTGATTTTTGCTACAGGGCCCATGTGCTCTCTGGAAAGACATAGAAAGAAAGAAATCATCCCCTGGAGGGGATAATCATGCCTCAATCTCTTCTCCTTCATTCTCCACTTGGAATTTGGGCACTCACACACATACACACACATGCGCGTGCACGCACACACACTCAAAGTGAGTTTTAAGCCACTGGGTCTGGGACTTGAACTGTTGTTGACTATGTAGTGAGAGGCCTCCGACTTCATTCTTTTTTGCACAGTAGTGCATTGGTGATGTGGGATCATTAGTGATTCCAGGCAAATTTTATGTTATTTTTAAGACTTTCTATGAAGAATATTACTGGTATTTTGATGGCGTTTGTATTAAATTTGTAGATTACTTTGGGTAATATCATCATTTTTAACAATATTAATTCTTCCAATCCATGAATGAACAATGTCTTTTTACACATAGGGAGGGATTTGGGAAAAAGTGATTAACAGATACCAGAATGCATGAAAATGCAGCAAATAGAGTATGGATATAGAATATGGTGTACCGAACCAGAGTAAAAACTTGTGTTGCCAATCTAACACATATCTCCAAAACAAACAAACAAAATATATAGCAGGATTAATATTGAAGGTGCCTAAAACAATGTAATGTTTATTGTGAAAGATGATGAATATCTTCATATCATTGATTTGATTATCACACACTGTATTCATGCTTTGGAAAACCGTACTTTACCGAAGATATACAACGATGATATGTGAATTAGAAATTATAATAAAAAGGAACAAAACCCTCTCATTTCCTGCTTCACAATATTACTGTAAGATAAGTGAATTCTCATACATATTATTTTAGACATCACTCTGTAAACAAAATGATTTCTTTGAACAAAAGAACAAGTGCTGGAATGTGTCACTTGTTTCCCTGTATTACGCACCATTAGCTGAACTCTCTTCTGTATCTGGAGAACTATCTATTTAAGGATTAATTGATGAAAGTTAGACACATATACATGAATTAAAATAAATGATTATATTTAAATTAACTGATGAAGAGATTTCAAAAATATTAAGAAAAATCTGCAGATATATTTGTGGTAAATAACATTAGTGTTAATAAATCATTAAAATAAATAGCTAAAAGGAAATTCTATACTAGAAAAGAAAAATAACTGAGCTAAAGGGATTTCTAACTAGGACCAATAGCTGATATGAAATGGCAAAACAAAGAATTAGTGAATTTGTAGATAGATCCAAAGAAACTACACATGATATTTAGAACTCAATGGTGCCCACTGGTGTCCTAAATAATCCCATTTTACTCTTCACTGACTTATTTTCACTTTATCTCTCATCTTGATTTTTCCAGGCTTTCTGTCTTCCTTTCCTTGCACAGAGAGCTTTCTTACACTTGTGTAGATCACATTCCTACCTCTGTACTTATAGTTCAGGTTCCGACTTGACAGAAAGTCTTTGTACCTGTTTCAAACTAAGTCTTAATTATATTTTTATTTCAAATTTAGCATTGCCAAAACGTAATCTTTCCTTAATTAAAATGCTCTTTTATTCAGAGACATAATAACGTAGAGAGTCAATAATTATTTATAAAAGTTTCTTCAGTTTCAAATTATAAGATGTAGTTTAGATTACATCCATGTCTGAAAATTTGCAGATGACTACATATTCGAAATCAGAACACATATCAGGAAATTTTATTGCAGTGGAAGCTTATTTATATGCAACCTCATTTACTATAAATTCTGTGTGTGTCATTGTCATGTTTGACTTACTGTCTTTACCTGGCATCATATCTATAACTTATTTTTCTAAGTATTTAGCAAAGTGACAGGACTAAAGTCTTGTTTGAACACAAACGTGTTCAAACAAACGTGCATATTGTTCTGGTGAAGTATGATTGGTACATACTGTATTTGACCAGTTTATTTTATGGAAAGAGTTGTTGTTTGTTGCATTAAAGGCAGTAGAACTATACAACCACAGGACAACTAGTAAAATACTATTCATTTTTGTATGTACCCATATCTGAATGAAAATATAAAATTTGAATATTTACATATTTATAGATATGTACTTATTATAAATGTTATATATATTTGGATGTTGTGTATTTTATAACAAACTTCAAAGCATTTTGACAGGATTATTTTAAATTTGTGTAAATATATTTATATTAATATTTGTACATAATCATTGCATAGTCATTTACTATTTTTTCTATATAATTAAAGAAATATCTGATTTTCTTATTTCAAAGGCATTTCACAATGCATTATGAGTAATGGCCCTTAATTGCACATTTTACCTAAGTTTTCATCTTTCCTCCCTTTGGAAATTCCTATAGAGTTACAGCAAGGAAGTTCTAAAGAACTGAATCTTCAAGAGAAAAGATACTAATGAAGGGAAAAAATCTGGACAAGTCTAGATATTTTATAAATCTCAGTTTGATGAAAGATGATATGAGTACATTAACAGATGAAACATAACGAAGCTGAAGAGGCTATGGAAATGGGTCATCTTTATAGCCAAGTCCTAGAAACGAAATGAGTCCCATTTCGATTCTTAAGGAAGTTCAGAGGGAAGTAAAGCTTTTAAAAAATAATCATTTTTCTCAGGGAAATATATCAGTTTGAACAGAAATAAAATACATACAAAGGACATGGTTAAAATATAAAACAAACTAAGACCTGATTTAAACAATTGATTCCATGTAAAAGGGAAAACATTGGATTCAAAACTGTAAATATTGGGTCCAGCAGTTAGCATAAAGGCTATGTCACTGGACTCCCATGTAGTCGACCGCGGTTCACGTCCCAGTGGCTTAAACTCATGCCGGGAGTGTGTGCTTGTGTGCCCAAGATCCCCAGAGGAGAAGGGAAGAGAAGGGATTGCGGTGTGGCCATCCTCCCTAGGTAGTGATTTCTCGCTTTTTGTCTCTCTGTCTCTCTCTGTCTCTCTGGCAAGTACACGCACCCTGTAGTAAAAAACCTCTCCAAATAAATAAATAAATAAATAAATAAATAAATAAATAAATAGGAGAAGAAGAGAATGGAGAAGAAGAGATTGCAATGTGACCATCCCTAGGGAGTGATTTCTCACTTTCACTCTCTGTGTTTCTCCAGCAAGTGCATGTGCCCTATGGCAAAACCCTAATAAAGAAAAGAAAGAAAAAGAAAGAAAGAAAGAAAGAAAAAGAAATAGAGAGAGAAAGAAAGAGAAAGGAAGAAAGTAAAAAGAGAAAGAAAGAAAGAAGAAAAAGAAATACAATGTGAGCTGTACTTCTGCAGTGAATAATACTTACATTTTTCTATAAATATAACTAGTGATGACATTTTCAACTTTTTTTCTTTGCTAGAGGGCATATGAGTTCTCAAGACAGACAGAAAGAGAGGGAGAAGAGAAAGCTCTCTCCATGGAGGATAGTCACTCCACAATCTCTTCTCTTCTATACATCCCTCCTCTGGGGATTTTTGGACGTGCACAGGTGGCCAGAGTGTTTTTCAAGCTGCTGGATCTGAAACTTGAGCAGACTGGTTGACCATGTAGGATTAGGTAGCATATTTTCAACTTTTAAACAAAGAACAGAAGACTTTATATATTTACATTAATGTATTTGAATGTAATATTGTCAAATAAAGACAATGTGGACACAAATATAGGTGACAGAATTTGGTAGGTAGAAATAATTTATTGGGAGAGAGGTCGATAGAACTGCAAGGAAACTCATAACCTTAATTTTATTAAAACTGAAGATAAATTATCTGTATTTGATTAATAAATACAAGCTTAATATAATATTTATATTAATGTAGCCATGAAAATTAAAATCAATATCAAGTATTGAGAGAAAGTTGTGGAGGAGATGTAGATTGGGTAATTAGTAAGCAAGATTCATCTTTCACAGAGGAGAACCAATATGTAACATCTGCGATTATATTTTAATATTTGAGATAGATGTAAGTCCAAGTAATAATGGACGAAATAAAATAAGAAAATTCCTATAAACGTTTGTCTCTGTAAGCAAACTGGATGGTAAGAACCCGTTTACTGGAAGTTCTTGAGATTTTTATTTACCATATTCAATATTTAATTGCTTCTTTTAACTTTTTGATATGATATAACAGTTTTAGTAACATCTTGTGACAATACTGATCTGTCATGAAATATTTAAATTTAAATGGATTAGTATATTCAATTTAGTTTAAAATGTATAGAAATGAACAGTTCTATGACTATTGTTGGTAAACCAGGATTTATGTTTCTCAATTTTATAATTTAAAAAACACAAAGATGCTAAAGTTATTTTAAACCTCAATATTACCCCCTAATTATCTGTTATGCTATATATAAAGCTTTCTGTAATATATTCACCTATATTTGTTTCTTATAACATTTCATGGAAGTGTTCAATTACACAAAACAGATGTTATAGTTAATTCTAACAAACACAATTCACTACATTTAGGAGTTAATTTATAATTAGTACCTATACTTGAAAAAAGCATGTTCTATAAAAGGTTTTTGTGTTTTCTTACAAAAACAATGAATCCATATCAACATGAGAGGAATAAAGAAACTCAGGAAAAGAGCTCTTTTGGGGAAAGTTAAAAGCTAATGACGTGTGAAATATACTTACCAATCTCTAAGAAACTTAAACAAAAAAATCTATCACCTAACTGTTGGAGAGCTTGAGGTGGCATTTCTACTCAACTTAGTTATGAATACAATAGTTTGTATGTCAAAACAGTCAGTGTATGATTTCCATCTTATGGGGGAAAATTGCTTCCTTTAACTCTGAAAAAGATGCTGAGTTTCTGTGTATTTCTTTTGCTATTATTTTAAATACAAGAGATTTTCATAAAAAAAGTTTAAAGTAAGACTTTGAAAATAGCTATTTTGGCATGTCGTTTATTTCCAGGTCGAACCAGCTGGATCACAATTACACATTGTTTACTATCTTCACATCTACACACTTCTGTAGTCCTCATAATAATCTTCCGAGCCAAAACTAATTCTTATCTCTATTTTAAAGGTATAGAATTTATATAAATAGACGGACCAAAAAAAAAAAAATAGAGGAACCAGTAGATGGCATAATGGTTATATAGCTGGACTCCAATGTAGTCAACAGCAGTTTGAGTCTCAGATCTGGTGACTTAAAAATCACACTGGGTGCTGGGCACGTCTGTGTGTTTGCCTGCGTGTGTGCCCAAGATCCAGAGAGGAGAATGGAAGAGAAGGGATTGTGGCGTGGCCATCCCCACTGTGGGATGATTTCTTACTTTCTGTCTCTCTGGCAAATGGACTTGGCCCATAGCAAAAATCTCTCTCTAAAAAAATAAAGAATTTATAGGAATAGAGGCGATATAACTTGCTATGTCCTTCATCTGGTAACTAACACAGGTGTAATTCAAATCCAAGAAATCTGCTGTTCTATTTCTTACTTTTTATAATGTATTCATTTTAATGAAATCTCTCACTTCATAAAGTAGTTGCATATATTTCTGGTTATTCATGTCCATGGAATTTTTTTCCTTTGGTTACCAAATGAAGGTAACTTTCCCCTCATTTCCAGTTCTGGTTTCATCAGCATTTGCCTGTTATAATGCCTTCTGCCGAAAACCTTGGATTCATCAACTCTCAATGAATGCATCTTACCCAGGATTGCCTCGATAGCTGAAAGACTTTCCAGAGCAAGCCAGCCCTGAAGACTTCCTATAATACTCAGAAATCAATTTTCCATCTATTCAGCTATCCTCCCACCTGTGAATACCAGACAGACCTTGCCTTGAGGATTTGAGAATAGAGAAAACAAAAAACAAGAGCTCAGTCTACAAGTTAAAGCTATTGTAGATAAGAAAAAAAATGTACTTGATAAAATTAACTCAGGAGAGAAACTCTTGACCATAGATAGAAAGAAATATCACTGGAGAGTCCTTTTGAAGATGATGTGGTTAACTTTTCTAAGATATCCTTTCGGATAACACAGGAGGAGTTTTGCAAAGCCATTTATTGTGATCTTGAATATAACTATGAAAATATTATCCATGGATTTCAAATTTTCTGCACCAAATTAAACTCATACTTTAATTCCATTTTCATAAACTTTTAAGATGTTTGTGTATATTCTGTTTCCATCCACATCAAAGTTCAAACCAATAAAGACAATTCTATAAAAATTTAATATATTTTTCTTCTTAATTAGATTTACAAATAGATCCTGTTATATTTGAGGAATAAGTAGATTTAGATATTCCTTGCAAAGTTTTTTTTCATTCAGTGTTTGATGAATAATGACTAGAAAAAGTTTTAGATTCTCCCGATTACTAAGTACCTTGCCAATGTCTTAATGTTCACTGTAAAATAAAAAGCTCATGCTTCAGTAACGTAATTGAATTTACACAAATGTTTAAGAAAAAGTGATATAATTTTGTGGAAACTGATAAATCTATTGTAGAAGCAAAAATTCGACCAAGAAAAGTTAAACAGGCAAGAAAGACTATTTCAGCTTATTGAAATAGTAATGATTAGCAGAGACTAAATGTATAAAAAACTTTAAAAATAATAATAAAGAAAAAAAAAAGAAAGAAAGGAAAAGAACTAGAGCAGAGAAGTCAGAACACAGTCTTGGCTTAACTCCAGAAAGTTCTTACAAACCGGAATAAGGAATCCCACAAATTATCCAAATTTACTATTTGGCCTTACCCAAAACTAAAATAAACTTCACGGTCTTCAAGACAGGACCTGTTTGACAACTTAGATTTAGGTGCCTACCAAGTTTAGGCTTTCCCCTCCCATGAAGACTAGGCGATCAGGGCACCATCTTCCTTGATGATTACGTTTCAAAGGGATGGCTCCCAGGTCTTTGAGAAAGATTCTCTTGCATTACAAAATGGATGAAAGACTTTTTAAAAAATTTATACCTCAAAAATCCAGGGAGCAAATGAATAATTATAAGTTTCTGAAGTATAATAAGTTCTCAAAGATAAAGAAAGAGAAGGACCTCAGTGGTTAAGCCATTTGGAATTTATAAAATTTGGTGAGAAGAAGATCAGGAACCTTGAGGCTAGAAGAAATATGCTAAAGTTTAATTAAACTATATTATGGCAACTAATATACTTTGTAATGTTTTCTGTAATTCCCGAGTTCCAAAAGAGTAAAATGAAATGAAGAAATACTTGTTTGTATTTTGTTGCTGCTATTGTTAAAGTATGCACTGACCAGAGAGAGAGTAATAGGAGAAAGCACGCCTCCTGGGGCCTGGTGACCCAATTCGTTTTCTATTTCTTCATCCTTTTGGGATGTGGGGCATGCATGCACATGCCCCAAGTATGCTTCTCAAGCTGCTGAGTCTGGGACTCAAACCACAATTAAACTCATACTTTAATTCCATTTTCATAAACTTTTAAGATGTTTGTGTATATTCTGTTTCCATCCACATCAAAGTTCAAACCAATAAAGACAATTCTATAAAAATTTAATATATTTTTCTTCTTAATTAGATTTACAAATAGATCCTGTTATATTTGAGGAATAAGTAGATTTAGATATTCCTTGCAAAGTTTTTTTTCATTCGGTGTTTGATAAATATTGACTAGAAAAAGTTTTAGATTCTCCCAATTACTAAGTACCTTGCCAATGTCTTAATGTTCACTGTAAAATAAAAAGCTCATGCTTCAGTAACGTAATTGAATTTACACAAATGTTTAAGAAAAAGTGATATAATTTTGTGGAAACTGATAAATCTATTGTAGAAGCAAAAATTCGACCAAGAAAAGTTAAACAGGCAAGAAAGACTATTTCAGCTTATTGAAATAGTAATGATATGCAGAGACTAAATGTATAAAAAACTTTAAAAATAATAATAAAGAAAAAAAAAAGAAAGAAAGGAAAAGAACTAGAGCAGAGAAGTCAGAACACAGTCTTGGCTTAACTCCAGAAAGTTCTTACAAACCGGAATAAGGAATCCCACAAATTATCCAAATTTACTATTTGGCCTTACCCAAAACTAAAATAAACTTCACGGTCTTCAAGACAGGACCTGTTTGACAACTTAGATTTAGGTGCCTACCAAGTTTAGGCTTTCCCCTCCCATGAAGACTAGGCGATCAGGGCACCATCTTCCTTGATGATTACGTTTCAAAGGGATGGCTCCCAGGTCTTTGAGAAAGATTCTCTTGCATTACAAAATGGATGAAAGACTTTTTAAAAAATTTATACCTCAAAAATCCAGGGAGCAAATGAATAATTATAAGTTTCTGAAGTATAATAAGTTCTCAAAGATAAAGAAAGAGAAGGACCTCAGTGGTTAAGCCATTTGGAATTTATAAAATTTGGTGAGAAGAAGATCAGGAACCTTGAGGCTAGAAGAAATATGCTAAAGTTTAATTAAACTATATTATGGCAACTAATATACTTTGTAATGTTTTCTGTAATTCCCGAGTTCCAAAAGAGTAAAATGAAATGAAGAAATATTTGTTTGTATTTTGTTGCTGCTATTGTTAAAGTATGCACTGACCAGAGAGAGAGTAATAGGAGAAAGCACGCCTCCTGGGGCCTGGTGACCCAATTCGTTTTCTATTTCTTCATCCTTTTGGGATGTGGGGCATGCATGCACATGCCCCAAGTATGCTTCTCAAGCTGCTGAGTCTGGGACTCAAACCACACAGTTGGTCATGTGGGATCCAACTGCTTTACCCAGCAGAGCTGACCTTATTGATATTTTGAATGTGATACGATACCTACTTTCTGGTGAAGTCTGAGTGACATGACTTATATTCCCGTTCTCTATGAAATTGATCACTATCCCCTGTCTCCAGTTTACTCTTGTTTAATGTGTCTCACAAGCTAGATGGGGACACTGTTACAGCAAAACTTGAACCAGTGTGGCGGTGGGGCCAGGGTTGGTTCTCAGAGCCTCCTTGAATATGTCAAGTGCACACACATGTACACGCTCTGGACTGGTTGAACCTGTAGGTGAATCTTGGCAGGAAAACACTGATGGAGGTTTCTATCTCTATTTCTCCCTCTCAGGAAAGGACGAACACATAAACTTAGGAGTATAGATCTCTCATCTTGTATCCTAACTTTCATTAATCAAGCTGACTCTATCATCACATTATATTTCTAAAAGACACATCTGACAAAACACCTAACAGCTTTGGCCTTCACTTGCCTCCCATCCTGCATCCGTATTTCCTAAACTTATCTCTTAAAGCATTTCTAATTAATGAGAATAGGGAATTAATGACACAGACAGGAGGGTGTCACAAAGGATTTATTTGTTTTGTTTTTCACATTGACATTTTAAGATTCATATGAATTTTAAATTTTATATCATATTTTACCCTCACTTACATATTTTATTCCATACCATAATTCATATAACTTGTATGGAAATCTGATAGTCCAAGATGGTGCTTCAGTCACTCTATGCCTTTCACTAAGCTTAACATTCATCCCCTAGTGGAGAAATAAGACTTAAGGGGATAATGTGAAAAGCTCACAGCAGTTTCCAGAACATTAGAACCCACATGGGGCCTACCTTCCTAATCTTTTTTCTCTTATTTTGCCACATTTCTTGTGCATCCTCTGTTCTAAGCAACCACAAGGACGTCTTAAGTGTTGTGATTGTTCAGAAATGCTGAGTTTCCATTTAAAAACTTGATCAAAGTGATCTCAGGCTGTCTCTACCTATTCTTTCGAGGCACATTAGTGACTTCAAACTTTTATAGTGTTCATACTTTTCTCTACAGTCAGTTCCATATATTGTTCACAAGCAATTTTGAATGAATGAATGGATGAGCAAATAAATCGTGAAAGACATTTAATAGGCATAGAAATGAAAAGTAATCTGCTGAAGGCAATATAAATGGTGATGTCTTTGACTTCATTAATGCGCACTATATTCCTGCTTCTGCTGGGAAAAACCATGTTATACATTGTAAAGATGTACAATGATTAAATGTAAATTTAAAAAATAAATGAAAACAAACAAAACAAAACAAAAAACATGCTTGTTCAACTAATTGGAATTATCGATTATTTTATAGAAACATTAACCATTCCATGATGTCTACATGATAAAGACTCAAAACAAATTCCATCTAGTTTTGTATAGAAGACCAGGTCAATTAAATGCTTAATCTTGAATGCCTGATTAAATATTGGTTACCAACACTACTGGATATCTGTTAGGTACCATAAATTCAATATGGGAAAACCAAAACTCTCTCTAGGCAGCTCTACTTTTATTCTTTCTTGTCAACTATTTTAAATTACATATCCTAAGAGTTATGCATTCTTTTCTTCCTTACCTTTGTTGAATTTATCAATAAGTCCTGGGAAATTTACATCTAAAAATATCTCAAATATCTTTTTTTATGTCCAGCTTTATTACTAATATCCTAGTCTGTTACAATTATCTTTCTCCCAAATGAGAACAATAATATATTTAACTGTCTTCTCTTCTATTACCCTTACTCTATCACAGTCCACATTACATTCAGAGTGATTTTTAAAAAAGATAATATGATTAGGATATATAAATCCGGTATGATGGCTTCTGGCATTACTTCAAATAAAAGCCAGCCTCTTTGATTTATATGCTATGGCTCCTGACAACTTTTCAGCTAACAACTCATACTTCTTTCCTTGCTCACTTAATTCCGTCATATTGGACTAGGTTCCTAGCACATCAAACTTGAACAAGCAGCCTTCTATCCCTAAAAAGCTCTTCTCTGGATAAATCTTCATTAACTAGAGTTTGAGGTGAATGGAAACTCCTCAGAAAGGTTTATTTTTGCTATCCAGTCACTTCTCTCACATCATCCTATTTTATTTAGTTCTATGGAACTTATTATATGCATAAACATGCATGGATGAATGTATGCATATTTCTTATTTTTATTTCATTTTCAAAGCAAAGACTTTTCTTGCTGTTAAATGCTTGCCACCAACAAAGCAATGTATGGGAAAAAGTTAGAACACATTACATATTTTCAGTGAGTTAATGAATTCTTGGAAGGCAAAATCCCTTATTGATACACAAAACTTTCATAGAAGTACAAGCATGTGATAAGCCATAGAGTAAAGAAAAAAGGTTTAATTATGAAAACTTAATTTCTGTAGTTCAGAAAGTATTTTTCTATAATTACAGGTAAATAAATTTCAAGTTTCAGCAACACTTATTAATGGCAATATTGTCAAACTGCTTGTTAATAATTAATCTAGAGGCTAAAGCTACTGTGTATTCTATGAAATTTATTTTCATCAGTATCAAATTTTTATAGGTATATTTGGGTTGTAAATGCTCAGCAATATATTTTAAAATCTAAATTTATTATAAACAAAGATCTTCACTTGAGGAAATTTCAAAAAGTTTGTGAATAATGAATTTAAAGTATGACCCCAAAAGGAGAATGGAAGAGAAGAGATTGTGGTGTGGCCATCCTCGCTTTCTGTCTCTCTGTCTCTCTCTGTCTTTCTGGCGAGAGCTAGTGCCCTATAGCAAAAACCTCTCAAAAAAAAAAAGAAAGAAAGAAAGAAAGAAAGAAAGAAAGAAAGAAAGAAAGAGAGAAAGAAAGAAAGAAAGAAAGAAAGAGAGAAAGAAAAAGAATGTAGAGCATTCTGTACTGTTTCTGTGAGGAAAACAGAGTATAAAATCTGATAGAGAAGTAGGAGAAAGGATCCCATAATTTCGTATCAAATGAGGACAGTAGCACTTTTAATAATAGCACAGGTAAGGAAGAGTTAATGGCCAAGAGGCTTGATCCAAGCAGTATGGGAGAAAGTCAATACTTCTACCAGTGATATATTTAAATGGGACAGAAACCTAGAGTTAATGTAAAGGTCTCTTTTCTTCCATACTTAGTTTCCATTTAGAGTAATTTAGCCATAAAACTCTTGACCTTTTGCTGCTCCCATTATTTCTTACCACAAATGGTACAATGCACTGCCTGGGAGAGAAATAGCCTTTGTTTCAAAGGTTTTAGTTTATATTTAAACTGATCTTTCAAAGGCTCAGTCAGAAGGAGAATTGATCACTGTCTCTTGCCTTGCACCCACTGGTACCAGAAAGTGATAACGACCTAAGAACTGTGTTCTGTAGACTGGATATGCCTCCTTCTAATCTCACCCTAAGCTACATCCTCCTAGAAATGATCATCATTCAATTTAATATTTTAGTGCTCTGTTGAATGGATATGACATTATTTATAGTTTGTAGCATATGTAAGCAGAGAAGAAGAGTGCTAAAGGATGATCAAATATACCCAGACACGATAGGGGTAAGCATGATTTGTGTTTCTGTGCCATTGCAAGCTTTTTTCCCTCTATTCTGCTGTCTCGTAGGTAGAGTCTAGAACAGTTCAAGGTTCTCTGGAGGGGAAATGAAAAGTTGTATACTCAGGTCCTGGACTGAAAGCTGAGACTATCGAATACCTAAGATCTTAGTCAAAGGATCTCTATAGACAGGGCGATACTACCTGATGAGTTTGTATTTCAGTTCTTCCCAAAATACATGGACACGTGTACATCAGCTTTCCTTTTCCATGTTTAACTGCCTAATCTCTGTGCACCTGCAGACCCTACTGGAAAGCCCAGAAAGTAGATGTGAAATCAGCAGGTTGACTTGAAAGTTGATTCTCTGTGTTCATGAGCCCTAGACCTTTTTCTTTTGGACCAAGAACCTAACAACAATATGGGGATCAAGAGACTATAGATCAAGTGGAAACTAATCTGCATTTGAAAATTTGGGGGCTGGCAAAACAAAATCATCACAGAGACTCTTGTGAATTGAAATTTACTTACAACCGCGATACATTTTGTTGACAAAAAATATTTACTTCACAGATTACAAACTGCTGATTGGTTTATGATGATTAAACTATTTTTTTTCAGTCTTGAAAATTAAATCACAAGATTTACTTACTTGAAAATTGTTCATCTGGGAAAGCAACAACTTTTAAATGGGAATACACAAAGCTAGATTTATAGTAATTCTTCTTTACAATATTGCCACACATATCTAGGAAACTTTTAGAAGTGGCCATTAGCCTTGTAAACTCATATATTTTACCAACACAGAGAGATGTGTCACATCTTTAAGTTCTCAACCCCCATTCTTCCCACTTCTGTTTTCTATGGTCATTTCTAAAAAGACCTAATTCAAGAAATTAATTAGTTCTTTGGAGCATTTATAAATATATACAACTTAATAGAATTCTTTCAAGGTAAGCATATTAAATACCTTCAGGTTTTGTTGAATATATCAGTTTAATTAATTAAATGGTAACCAGAAAACAAAAGAGGCTAAGCATATGGTTTGTTTAACTCAGTGCATTTTCAAAGCCACAGAATCTGAGCTTGGGTTAGTATTAATGGAGGGTTTAAAGAATTTGTAAACACTGGTTTGAAATCAAGTCTTTTTATTCTTGATCTCACAAAGGATTTCTATATTATAGATACTTCATAAAATTCCATTTCTTAAGTAAATGTCACTATGATCACTGTCTGAACATAAATATTGTTACTAGAAATGAAAAATTGAAGTTGGTAAAATGATGCAAATTTCTTAAAGCTACTTGCCACATAGATACAAGAAATTATCTCTGATCATACCTTTAGCAATTCTGAACCTATTTCCAGGTCATGAACAATTGGTAATAACAAGATTACTCTTGGTAATTATACACCTGCAGATTTCCTAATAGCCCATCAGGTGGAATAACAATATGGAAATCCATTTTCCTATAATGCTCAGTCTCAGAAATGAATATTTTGTTCTGTATAATGAAGCAGGAGTTTATTAGGCATGTCATCAGAGATGAAAGGAAAAGTACAACAGACCTATTTCATGGTACAGTAGACTTTATATCAGAGAGCACTTTGGAAAGGAGATATTAGATTTACAGAAATAATCTTGTTTCAGTTTTTAGTCAAAATTACAACGCATTCAAAAGACTGAGTACAAATTGATTCAAGCTTGAATTCATCAGGGAAGCTATCTAAATTGGTCTGATTTTATGCTTTCAAATCAATTCCTTTCTTAGTAGACACTTACTAATCATACACTAATCTCACTGCAGTGAAAGTATTTATTCATTCACAAATAGTTACACATTGCACTGTGAGGATACTAACGAGACACTGAACGTGCAACAATTGGGAGATGGGCTATGAAATACCTGCTAAACTACGGGAGAATGTCAAATGGGCTATGAACTATCTGCTTAGCTATGAAAGAATATCGAATGGGACTGGTCATTCAGTTGTGATAAGTCATATTTGCATGTACAATTCTTATTCCTGAAAGGGAATAAGCATAAAGGAAGTGTATGGTCTATTTCCTAATTCTACTTTTAAATAGTTTATGAGAATGGCCTTTTTTTTTTTTTTTGAGAGGTTTTTGCTATAGGGCACATGCACTCACCAGAAAGACAGAGAAGAGAGATGGAGACAGAAAGGGAGAAATCATCCCCCCCCCCAGGGGGAATGGCCATGCCCCAATCTCTTCTCTTCCATTATCCTCTCAGAATCTTGGGCACACATGTACGCGTGCCTGGCAAGAGTTTAAGCTGCCGGGTCCAGGACTCGATCCGCAGTTGACTACATGGGAGTCGAGCAAGATAGCTATTATGTTATCTGCTGGTCCTGAGAATGGCCTTTTTAGGAGGAAAATGGTAGCATATTTCCAAGAACTACTTTCATTACATTAATTCTAATGATCAACACCTTTTTAGATCAGAATGAAGGTATGAAGAAAAGCTGACAATGAAAGAAAGAAAAAGTATACTCCAAAAAAGGTAAAGAGAGATAGGAGAAAAATTCACTTGGAAATTTCAATTTCTAGATTAACCCAAAATCACGGTTAAAATTTGTATTGTTAGACCTAGAGACAGGATATTCATTTTGAATATCCAATCTTATTTAAATGAGTATACTTCTTCAGTTCCTAAGAATTTCAGTCTAGAACAAATTTAATGATATTTAGGGATATCTACCATGCCAGAGATGGCTAGATGCACCACAAATTTGAGTAAGATACCATCCTTATTGGATTTCTGGTTTAATTGCATTCCATTTCATTTCATTAACTAATTAATAAATTTATTTTGCCAGGGGGTTCATGTGTTTGCCAGAGAGAGAGAGAGAGAGAGAGAGGAGATGGAGAAAGCACTTTTCCAATGGGACATGGTCACACTGTAATCCTTTCTCTTCCATTTCTTCACTTTGTTTAGATCATAGCTATACATGCGCATGTGCCTGGCATGTTTTTCAAACCATCATGTCTGAGATTCAAACACTGTGATTGGCTATATGGGATCCAACCCTCTGAACAAACAGAACATAGGTCCAGCCTTGGCTCTCTGGTGTGTGTGTGAGAGAGAGAGAGAGACAGAGAGAGAGGAAGGAAGAGAGAAAGTGAGAAAGTGAGCACAAGCCACCAGGTTCGGACTCCAAACACGGTCAGCCATATGGGAGTCCAGAGCCCCCAACCACCACACCACCTGCTGGATCTCAAAATGAGAAAAATTAATATAAAGAATAATGAACTAGAAATAGTGATTTCTGACTAAGAAAAGTAAAGGAGCTTCTAAAGAACAGAAGCATTAGTACATTCTCTACACCAGCCAATATCCACTATGACATGAAAATGTCCATACATGGACAGGGTAATAATAATAGAGTGCTATGGCAGTAAGAAAACCCTCCCCTGTGAAACTTGCCATATTTTATCTTTGTAGATTCATCTTGCAAGCTACTTCTCATACTTTCAATGTATTTTCTTATTTACATGGTATAGACATAATTAATAATTTAACCATAGTTACAGTAGGCATATGTTTCTTAAAAAGACATCTGTTAATTCTACCACCTGTTAAGAAATTAA
This sequence comes from Tupaia belangeri chinensis, assembly GCF_000334495.1. Lineage (NCBI taxonomy): Eukaryota > Metazoa > Chordata > Mammalia > Scandentia > Tupaiidae > Tupaia > Tupaia belangeri. The sequence continues at coordinate 2,001,167 of NW_006160111.1, read as the reverse complement.
GAGTGTGAGAAAAGGTTAATATACTCAGGTCACACTGCTATTTTTTGGCCATTAACCACATTTATGCAAAAATCACCGTATTGTTAGGTCTAATTGCAGGTGATTACACTCTCTATTAGGCCCTCATTGCTAAGTGTTTTCATCCTATTAAAAATCCTGGACCTGGTGGCTTAAACTCATGCCATGCACATGTGCGTGCATGCCCAAGATCGCGAGAGGAGAATGAAGGAGAAGGGATTGTGGCATGGCCATACCCTTTGGGGAGGGGGTGATTTCTCGCGTTCTGTCTCTCTGTCTCTCTCTGTCTTTCTGGCGAGCACACACGCTTTATAGCAAAAACCTCTACAAAAAAAAAAAAAAAATTCTAACACTATCCCTGAACTCCTCTTAGATGTTATATTCATCTTCCATTTATCTATATTTCTCTAACCTCTAATTTTGCTTACATGTACCATCCTTTTGAGAGATGACCTAACTTAATACCTCACAGAGAGAGCAACCACAGGAGGGTGACATTATATTCAGGCACTTACCTATGTTTTATCCTTTATTTCTGACATGATTTTTTTTATCTGACTCCTAAACATATGCTTATTACTCAGTCTTACAATTTTGTTGTTGCTGTTCTAAGACAGAGTCTTGCCCTATCACAAACTTGCTGCCTCAGCCTAAAAGTTGAGGCTATAAGCATGCTACTCCACCATGCCCTGTTATTTTACTTTTTATTTTTTTTTAAATATTTATTCCATAAGATAGAGAGAGAGAGAGGAAAAAAGAGAGAAACACCCATAGCAGGATCCTTATTATGCAAATCACTGCCAGCCAGCCTGGATCACAGGCACTACCAGGGTGCTCAGGTGGGTGCACTTCCAGGGTGTTCAGGGAGACCTTGTAAGGAAAAACCAGGACCTTCACAAACGGTTCAAGTAAGTAAGTGCCACTGCTGCTGGTTCCACTGGCTTTTATAAGACAGGGCCATGCTTTGTTACTCAGACCAGTCTTGAGTTTAGGTTCATCCTGCCTCAATCTACATGAGTAACTGAGATGACAGGCACAGACCACTGTACTCAGCATTTAGGTTGGGCTGAGAATCCAGCCTAGGTCTCCCACATGGTTCCAGCTTGTGGAGTGTCTTACAGTGTTGAGAGCTCTTCCTCCACTATTTCTTCCCTGAGCCCTTAAATCTTCAAACTATCCTATTTCTCATTCTATTCTGATAAGCAATTAATAAATCTCTGGATTTTCCTCCCATAAAGAAAAACTAAACAATACAGAAAACCTCTATGTTACACCATCCTCTTTTTCTTTATTCCTCCTTTTGCTGCCAAGCTTCTTAGAAGTTTTATCTAAATGAAGTTTGTCTAGATTTATTGGTGGAAATGTAAGTTAGTAAAGTCGTTTTGGAGGACAGCATGGTGGCTCCTCAAACAACTAGAAGTAAAACCTCTGTAAGGATGGAAAAATTCCACTATTGTAATTGTATACATTTAGGAAAGTCAACCAATATGTCCTACAGATATCTGCACTTCCACATTTACTGCTGCAGTATTTACAATAGCTAAGATGTGGAATTCTACTTAGCCATAAAAAAACAAGAAGACACTGGCATTTGATAGTAAGTAGACAAACATGGAAGATTTATTGCTGAGTGAAGCAAGTCAGGCTATGAAACAGACATTGTATGTCTCCACTTAACATATACCAACTGTCTACATTCTATGGTAGAGACTGAAATACCTGAAGGTCATAACAACAATGAAAATTGTTGTGCACTGGGGACAAAGTGGAAGGAGAGTGGGAGAGGGGAAGAGTGCCGGAAGGGAAATTTGGGAAAAAATGGAAAAGTAAGATATTTGTGGGACACAGATGTGGTTTGTTGCCTGTTGGCGATGTGTATAGTATTCTCAACTTTCCTGCTGCATGGCATATAACATGTTGAGTAAAATCTCTTTACAAACTAAATGATGTATAATAATTGAATGTGTAAATAATAATAAATACCAATAAAAAAAGATATGGAATCAACTTAAGTACACCAAAATCAATGATTGGGTAAAGAAAATGTGACATGTAAACATAATAGAATACTATTCCACCGTAAAAGAACGAAATCCTTCCTTTACGGCAACCTGGACAAACCTGAATAAAATAATGCAAAATGAGCCGTACACTAAAAGACAAATACCACAGAATCTCATTCAACAGTGGAAGCTAAAAGAGTTCTTTGCATAGAAGTGGAGAGTGAAATGGTGAATACCAGAAGCTGGAAAGGGGAGGTTGGTGGGATAAGGAGAAGTACGTTAGCAAAAGAGTTCAGCTAGGTAAATGGAATGAGTTGTAGAGTACTGTAGCACAGCAGAAAAAGTGTAGTTGGTGGCAACTCAATGTATATTTCAAAATTATTAGTGGAGAGAATTTTGAATGTTCACAACACAATAAAATTACAAATGTTTGATGTAGTAGAAATGTTCATTGTCCTGATTTGATGATTGCCTACTATATTCTTGTATTAAAAAATTGCTCTGGACACCATAAATAGTACAACTATTGTCAACTATTTTTATGTCAATTAAAAATTATAATAATTTAAAGGAATAAAAAAGGGAATAATTACATCCATTTTCTCTATTTCTACTCAGTTTAATTGACACAAGTAACTTCTGTCCCATCCATCTACAGAAATTGCTCCTTGCCAGTCTCATAAGACATCATCAAATGTTAAGTCTAATTTGTCATCTTTGGGTGCCTGTGTTATATAATTTGGGGGAAGCATTTTAAGAATGCCCTCTTTTTGGCTATGATTGTGACCATTTTCCTGCTTTGCTTTTTTATTTCTCTTGTTGTAGCTCTTTCTTTTTCTACACACAAATTCAATATCAATTTGCCTCAGCTTTTGACCTGGGACTCCTTTTTCTTCTCAACTTGCACATATTCCTTCAGTAAACTTACGTATTATATTGGTTTTTATTACATTTTTCTTGGTAAATGATAAAAGTGTCATTTAGCTCAGATATTCCTTCTCTGCTTCAAAATTTCCCTTTGAACTTAAATATCTAAGTGGCTATTGAAAGGTAATGTGTGTATTCTATGAGTAACTGAGACTTGATCTCACCAAATGTTTGATTCCTAATCTTATTTCTCAGTGAACAACATCAGCTCCACCCAGATGCTCTAGGCAGAAACCTAGTTCCCTTCAGCACCTGACTTTCACAAATTAAACCCAAATGATTAACATGTCCTGTAATTTCATCTCTACTTATTTTAGGAAGGACATGAGGTCAGAATAATTTCTAAATATTTGGCTAAATCATTTACTCACCCCCTGGAGTACCCAGTTCTGACTGACATCAAATCTTGTATTACAAAAACAGCTTTCTAAGTTTCCTTTTAGTCTTGGGTCTTTTTCACTTGCTAATGCATTCTGCATCCTGTAGCCCAACTCATCTTTCCAAGAAAAGCAATTATAAACCTAACATTTGGCAATGTAACAACCTTATATGCAACCCAGTTACTCTTAAAGTGAAAGTTCAAATCCTTTAGCATGTTTCCCAAGGTTTTGGATAATCTTCATCCTGGTTAAGCCTCCGAATTTATATCATCATCTTTCTCATCCATACTTAATGGTCACTCACATACACATTCACAGGCACTCACTATTCAACTGTACTGGTACCAGCAGACAGCATAATGGTTATGCTGTAGGACTCCTACATGGCCCATAGCATTTGGAGTCCCAGACTCAGTGGCTTCTAACTCATGCAACTTGTGCGTGAGTACCCAAAATCCTGGTAGAATAGAGAAGAGATTGTGGCATGGCTATTCCCTCTGGAGGTGGGGGTGGTTTCTTGCTTTCTTTCTCTCTGTCTCTCTATCTGGTGAGTGCACACGACCTATAACAAAAAAATACCTGTTAAAAGAAATGAAGTGTACTCACAGCCATCTTATTTCAATCTCCTACAATATTATTCTCACTGTTATTTCTAGGCTCATGTCCATCCTTTAATCTAGAAGAGACGTTTTGAGATTTCTGTTTCTGTAGAAGCAAATCCAGATTAGTGTCTTCTTCATGATCCAATAAATATTTATTAAGTGCATAATTTAATACAGGTAATAGAATAAGGGTAAAAATGGATCCTTTTGTTAAGAGTTTTGGTGTTCTACATTATTTAGAAAGTATCAATGCAGCTATCTGTGACTTTATCACACAATTTATGGTTAAAATAAAATACAATACTTTTTTTTTTTTACAATTAAAATTTTTTAAAGATTCTTCCTGTAAGACACATGTCCTCACTCGAGAGAGAGAGGAAAGTGATGTCATCCCCTGGGAGATGGGGGAGACTAGCCATGCCATAATCCTTTTCTCTCCATTCTCCTCTTGTGATTTTGGGCATGTATGCACAAGAGTCCAGTGTTTTCTAAGTCATTGGATCTGGGACTTGAATTATAGAGTCAGCCATGTGGAATACAGTGCCTCAAACACCAAGCTGCCTGCTGGTCCAGCATATACTATCTTAAAGAGCTCTTTCTTTATGGTGTATGTAACAAAAGTGGCCATTCATTTATCACTGTTGGACATGAGTTTGATTTTCCTTACACGAAAGTTTTATCAAAGTCATAAAAATGTATTTAGAATGGATTATGGCCAAATACATTAAGTTGTTGCTATGGTTTAAAAATGTATAAAATAGCAATTTATAAAGAAATAAAAAAAATTACTTAAAAGTTTAAAAGAGTATAAAACCACTTAAAAGAGCAAAAGAACTATTAATATATAAGCTACCAAATAGAAATTTTCATTTTAAACCTATTCAATATCAGAAACGTGTTTCAAATAAGCACAAAATTTAAAAATGCATAAACATATTTCCAAACAATGAAAATTGAAATATTTATAATTTCATTTAGAATGAAATTCTGGAAAAATATGATAGAGGAGGTATGAGATTGGTTTCTGTATTTCTCTGAATAACAACCTAAAAATAGATCAATGGTATTAAACCAAAAATTTCATTAATAGCATTTACAGTAAAATTCTGTAACTTGGTGTCCCCATGAACACACACATACACACACACACACACACACACATATGCACACACACAAACAAAAAACAGCAACCTTAAAAATGTCAGACATTAATAAATGTATATTACATTCATCTATTCAGGTATCACTAAGGGAAGTAATAGGGTATCATTTAAACCTGAGGACATGAGAACCACCACATAGCAATCAGATATTCACTGGAGAGCATGGAAGAACCAAGAAGAACAGCAGGTCTTGGATGGATTTTGTCTGTTTTTATAATGTGAGAGGAGAAGCAAAGAGGAATTGAAGTGTCTCTAGAGCATTAGTCTTATACACTCACCACACTGAGCTGCCTCAGCACTTTTCCATACCAGGACCCCACAGTGGAGACAGAATGTTGGAAGTGGAAAAGAAATCAACCAAGATAAGGAAAATAAATAGAGGTTAAGGAAAGAGAAGACCAGAAAAATGTGGGCTAGCAAAACAGATCTAGGACATCTCAGCAGGCAAGTCACCATACACTAGAACAATAATAAAACAAAAAGCAGATGAAGGAACAAACAAATGGAACACAAAGAAGGATCCCTATGAAGCGAGAAAAGCTACCCTGAGTCACATCTCCATAAAACATATTAATATATAAAAATAATGGACAGAATATATCAAGGTAAGCTAAAACACAATGTTATTAGTAGAGAATTAAGGAATAGAATAGCATCCTTACAGACAATTAGTTTTCCAAATTAAGCAAAAGCAAATGAGAAAAAAAAAATCTGTCATAAAGTTAAGTCACATCTGCTATGTATTATTTCAAAATGACCTTAAGAACTATAAAAATAATGGAAAAATGTGAATACACAAAACACATATACCAGAGATTATAAGAGAGGGGAGTGGGTGGTAGAGAGTGACTGGAAGGGGCAAAGGGAAGAAATATTTAATAGACCAAAGTTCTGTGTTGAAAAAAAGTACTGCTTTATAAAATTAAAAATTAAAAAAAGATAAGGGATCTTTCAAAATTATTTTGGTCACAAAAATAATTTATAATTTACTAATAACAGCAAACATTCCATAAGCATTCAAATTTCTAACTTTCATAAATGTGTCTTTAAGAAAAACACACAAACAATTAAAAACTCAGTACTGAGGGCACCAACCTAAGGAAAGAATAAAAAAGGAATTAAAAAAATAAAGATTAAACAAGAGAACACAGTCAAGAATGAACACAATAAATAATTACTTAAGATAATTTGAAGATGGAATAATCAAATGAAAAGAAAATTAAATAGATAAAAAAGGACTTGTGAAAAATAGATAAATACTAAAACTAAACAAAAAGTCCAATATATAAATTAGAAAATTACCTAAAAAATTAAATGAAATTGTGATAATTCAGAAAACTTTTGTGAAAAAGAAAATGTGAGTTTTGAAACTACCATGGAAAGATCACAGAAACTGTAGACAGAACAATGAACATTTCAGCCAGGAACTTAAACTTCCTACATAAGAACAGAGCTTATAGCATCATTCCCTTTGTGATAAGTAGTAAGAAAGTGACCACAGAATGGTCGCGAGGCAGTAATCTGACAGCAAACACAGAGCATTGGATCAGAGAAGAGAAATAAGTAAAGCAAAGAGAGACTGCTTTGAGGGGGTAAGTAACACTTTTAGAAAAGGTTTTACATGAAAACGTTTCTTGGAATATAGTTGTCTTCCAGGGTAGGTAAAGATATCCCTCTGTTTCAAGAAGGAAATATGACCAGGTAGGCTGACATGTACTTCACCAAAGATGATGAGTAGGACTTCAGTGCATCTAAAAACAGTAGAAATATTCAGACAAGATCATTCTGTAACCGAGCCATGCTGGTAAGAGTTTCAGTAATTTCTTAGAAAGGAAAAATTTGAGGTGGTATTAAATCACATGATATAATGCAAGTAATTGTTGTGTATAATTATGCTAAACATCACTGCCTAATAAAATATATATAATTTTCATTTCATGTTGTGGGTTTTCTTGTTATCTTCAGTATATTTGTAGGAGGACTTAAAAGTTGGAAACATGAGTTCTTAGTCACTGTTTTGAACATTCTTGATGCTCTTATACCATGTTTGTATATTCCACCAAGAGTTTGGGTATATTTATTAAAAGCCAAGGACTTAATAATCTACCCACTTTTACAATTCAATGAGTCTATGATTTAACAAAACACTACCTACATACATTCACACATATCAAATGGTTTTAGTATTGTCAACAGTATAAGACAAAACTACACATTTAGTAAAAGGTTGCTTAGAGGATTGAAATAGTACATAAACATCTGAGGTTCTCTTATATATTTTTAACTACTTTTGAACAATTCAAGACAATAAATATAATAATTATTGTGTTTTTGTTCATAGTCTTAGATTTGTCTTAGATTTACAAAAAAACATTTGAGAAAGAAAAGACAGAAGAAAAGATTTTTATTACCAATTTTTAAGGAAATTCAGGTTACGTAAAGTTTAGTTGAATATAGAGGGTTATACTATTTAGTATTTACACTGCATTTCCTAAATAGTTTTGTGTCATTATTCCTTTTAGTTCAGAAGGTTCTTATAATACCACCTGTACAAAACTCTAGTTGTTTCATCCATGAAATGTCATTGTAAAAATACGTGATGAGGTAAATCTAAGCTTAATATTTCTAAGGAGAATCATATCGACTCTTTTGGAATTGTTAACATATCAATTCTACCCTCTTGTGGACTAAAATACTTTATTTAAAATGAGAATGCATTTGAAAGGCCTAAAACATATAAATATATGATTATTTACCTAGCAGGCAACTATTGTGAAATCCCACACCTCAATTTTTACAGGGCTTGGTATTACATTCATCAATGTCTACTGCAGTTTATATCTGACAGAAAAGAAAAATAAACATTCAAACAGTAAATCAAGTTAGATTTGAAGAAACAGAAAGTTAATTTACAGTCCAAATGACAACTACATAATTTTTCTGTAACAGGTTTGCAACACTGCGCTTTATTTTTGCTGGATAGTTTTAAAGGTAAGAATAGGTAGATCATAATTATTATTTACATAAAGTAAATTCTCCAATTAAAATATCTGTAAAATTTGAAATAAATTTAGAAATACATTTCATGACTTTTATTGTGGCATTTTTACAAACCTTATTTTTTTCTTGGTACTAACAATTAGAAGAATATGATTTAATGCAAATATGTTTGTTTTATGTTTCTATTATCATTTGAAAATGTCAAATTATGAAGTCTCTCACACAGATTGGCCAAGTAATGAGGCAAAATGGAAGATAATATCAGTCGTATGTGAATAAAACAGTTTATTCCTATAATTGTTTGAATGTGTTATGACTCACAAAACATTATCCCTAAAATATAATAGGTATAGTTTACCTCTGACCCAATATGGTTAGTTTATTAGCATTATTTCCATTGAGTGTGACTTTTTTTTTTTTTTTAAAGAGAGATTTTTTGCTACAGGGTGCATGTGCTCACTGGAGACACAGAGAGAGAGAAAATGAGAAATCACCCCCCAAGGAGGATGACCATGCCATAATCCCTTCTCCTCCATTCTCCTCTCATGACTTTGGGCACCTCTGTGCATGTACTCAGCCTGAGTTTCAAGCAGCTGGATCCAGGACTCAAACATAGTTGACCATGTGAGAGTTCAGTGCCTTAACCTCTATCTACTTCCTGGCCCCAAGTGTGATGTTAATATAGATAGATAGATATTGATATCTACATCTATATATCTATCTATATCTATATTTTTTAAGAGAAATTTTTGCTATAGAGCATGTGCACTCTCCATAGAGACAGAAAGCGAGAAACCATCTCCCAGGGGATGGCCATGCTGCAATCCCTTCTCCTCCACTCTCCTCTCAGGATCTTGGGCACACACACATTTGTGCCTAGCGTGTGTTTTAAATCTCTGGATCCGAGACTTGAACAGTGGGCAACTACATGGAAGTCTACTGATGTAACAATTATGCCATTTGCTGATCCCAATTTACATATATGTATATATTTTTTGTGGTTCACTTTAGGTGGCACAGGCAGTGAGACACTACTGTCTGATACAGAGGCCATGTGGAAAGGCCCAGAATTCAGGTACTCAGATTCTGGATCAACCTTCCTGGTACATGTCCAGGGAAGGGAACTACATGGAAGTCTACTGATGTAACAATTATGCCATTTGCTGATCCCAATTTACATATATGTATATATTTTTTGTGGTTCACTTTAGGTGGCACAGGCAGTGAGACACTACTGTCTGATACAGAGGCCATGTGGAAAGGCCCAGAATTCAGGTACTCAGATTCTGGATCAACCTTCCTGGTACATGTCCAGGGAAGGGAAGCCATGATTCTGGCTGGCATGGGCTTGTGCATTGCAATGTGCTAATTCCCTATTGAGGGTACCTCTCTCTCTTTCCCTTTCATTTTTTCTCTCTTTCCAGAAAGACATTCCCACATGAGGTATTCACTTTTAGTCAAGATTTGCATTTATAAGATGTCTACCTAAATTCTTAGTCTGTCATCATAAAAGAAAAAGAGACAAATAGAAAAAATAAATAAATGAAGAATATACATCTATGCTATTGGTCGCATTAGTACTCTCACTAAACAAGCAAAGCTGGCCCACACGAAAGTAAGTGCTCTAGATTTACAGTGAAATTGCACAGAATAAGGAGGAAAATGTTGTAGCTACTAGCACAAGCTTACAAAGATACATACAGAGAGATAAATATAAAATATACAAAAGAAATGGCTTTTGAAAAGTTTAAACAAACATGGGACGGCAGGCGGCATGGTGGTTAAGATGCTGGACTCCCACATAGCCATTTAAGTCTCAGACCTGGTGGCTTGAAAATCATGCCAGGTATGTGTGTATGCGTGCCCAAAACCTGAGAAGAGAATGGAGGAGACGGCATTGCAATGTGGCCATCTCTCCCGGGGTGACTACCCACTTTCCCAGTCTCTGAATCTGTCTCCCTCCTCTTCAGCCAGCACACATGCCTTATGACAAAAGAAAAAAAAAAAAAAAGAAGAAAAAAAGAAAAATTCAAACATAATTACAAACTATTTTTAATAAGTATTTATTTATATACCTTTATTTATCATTATTACTTTTTTTAAAAAATTGCTTAAGAGCTTGTGCACTTGCCATAGAGAGAGAGAACAGGAAAGAGAAAGCAAATCACCAGGTCCAGTATTCAAACCACAGTCAGCCATGTGGGAGTCCAGCCCCCTAATGACCATGCCACCTGCTATCCTCATAATCACAACTTCTTAATTTCATTTTTTCCCCAAATTTATTAAAGTTGATATTAGAACTGAGGTTATGATATCAAAGAGTTGCTGAACAGACAAAAGCCTCATCATTGATGAGACTGCGTTCTTTTCTTTTTACTTTTTTTTTGTTTTGAAGAGATTTTTGCTATAGAGCGCATGCGCTCGCCAGACAGACACAGACAGAGAGAGACAGAGAGACAGAAAGCGAGGAATCACCCCCCAGGGGGGATGGTCACATCGCCATCCCTTCTCCTTCATTCTCCTCTCGGGATCTTGAGCACAAACGCACATGCGCCCGGCTTGAGTTTAAGCCACCAGGTCCAGGACGCGAACCACGGTCGACTAAATGGGAGTCCAGAGACATAGTCATTATGCTAACTGCTGGTCCCTGAGACTGTGTTCTTTCCTATATTACTGTAATGTAGAACAGAGAATTTCTTAAATATATCTTACCAAAAGTCACAACAGTAATGGCAATTAAATTCATTTTCTTAATTCCACCTTAAATTTAAGATGTTTATAAAAGTTAAACAATGTGCCAATTTATACTTTCAAGAGAATAACTTCAAAAATTAAAAAAAAAGTGCTGAGATAATTTTAATGTTGCTGGAAATAATGAATATGTTCTTCCCTCAAATGATTTTGATTATTGTACTTTCCCTCATAATTAGACAAGTAATGCTTAATATTCACAGATGAAAAACTGCTGGAAAATTATCAGACTTCCTGTAAACAAGGCACTTTTGTTAATTTTGAACTGATTGGAAAAGTTGTTATTGAACCATAATTGATTTTCTCTTTTTGCATTGTGCAGCCCAGTGGTTGTTTGTGTGTTATATTACTGTAAGATGATTTCTTAATTTAATTTGTAGAATCTCAACATCCTATTGTATTCTAGCAATCCCACACTGTTTGTTGGACAGCATGCACTTGATATTGCAGTCGGATTTGAAAATTCATCTCAAACTGTTATTTCATCATTTGTGGTAAACAAGATCCAAAACTGAAACATAACTCTGATCACAAATATTACTGTAGAAATTAAAGATTCATTTGGTAAACTATCTTTCTAATCTATTTTCCCTGCAGCTCAATTGTTGATAGAGAATGTTATAGAACACAATACCACATAGGAAATGCAGAAACAAAGCAAGATCGTCAAGGAGAAAAATGTCTTTTCAAATATGTGTTGAAGCAAATTAGACTTAAGGCAGTATGACTAATATCTGATATCTGAATTGGCACCCCACCTTGGTGACAGAGGGAGTAGCAGGCAACCTACAGTGCTGGAGCCGTATGGAAAACCGAGGTTCAGATCCCAGGTCATGTCACGTTCACGCCCATGATTCTGGCTGGGTGAAAGACTGAGCATGAAACTCATGAAAGAAACAAAATTTACCTTAAAGACTCCAAAGGAAAAGAAAAATCTCCTAAGCAATAACCATGTTGGTTGTATAAAATATGTCAAGAAGGGTAAGGGGTATAGATCAGAAATACCTGAGGGAGTGAATTGAAGTACTTTTGACATTGCAAGAAAAAATAAATGCAAAGGAAATTATAGATTTGATGACTAATGTCAGCCAAGTACAGTGTGTTTAACTGATCTGATATCAAGGAGTTCAGATTTTTACAAGGAATGCATTTTTTTTCTTTTTTAAAGAATTAATTAATTTTATTTAATTTGTTGTTATTATTAATTTGACCAGGGAGAGAGGGGGGGAGAGAAAGAGAAAGTGAGAAAGTAAGCTGCCGGATCCAAGATTTGAACCGTCATCAGCCATGTCAGAATCCAACACCTTAACTAGTGCTCCACCTGCTGACCCCACAGGAATGTATTTTATTTCACAGAAACATTCAGATATTTATATTCAAAGTCATTTTCAACATTCAGATGTAGTGTCAGATGTGGTAGTCAGTAAACACTTGTAGTTATTGAACACTTGAAATATGATTAGTGCAAGTAAATCTTTAATGTTATTTATTTAAATTAATTTATATTTAAATTTGAAAACAATTTAGTTTTTATTTTAGTTTTCTTAAACTTTCAAATATGTTTAGACAACTTGATGTATATAAATATATATTTTAACCTTAAATATAATAAAAAGTTAATACAAATGGAATAATTCCAATGAAAATTTACTATCCAAATACTGATATCCTGAAAATGTAAAATACATATCAAATTTCAAAGAGTACATTGGAAAAAATGGAGTAAATTATTATATATACATTGGATTAAATAAAATATATTATTAATATTGATTTCAGTTATTTTAAATGTGATACTAAAATAAAAAGAATTGCACATGTGGTTGATATTATATTTCAATTGGATAGAACAGAGAAAGAATATCTATATAAGGAACTCGAGCAGCTCACTCATAAAAAAATGAATAATCCAGATAAAATCCATTTTTTAATGGGCAAATTAATTGAAAAGACACCATTTTAATGAAGACTTATAAATGGCCAAGGGGCATATAGAAAAATGTTCAAGTCTTTCTTGTCATAAAGGAAATGCAAGTTAGAACTACAATGAGATATCATTTAATCCTAGTTGGAATGGCTAAGATTAAAAAAATGTAATAATAAAATAAAGAATGAGTGTTGGTGAGTTTGTGGTTAAAATGGAATTCTCTTATACTGTTGGTGGGAGTGTAAATTAATCCAACCTCTGTGGAAAACAATATGGGGTTTTCTCAAAAACATACAAATAGAACTTTCATATGACCCAGTAATCTCTCTTCTTGGTATTTATCCAAAGGATAGGAAAATATTCATTCAGAAAGATATCTGCACATCCATGTTTATTGTAGTATTCTTTACAATTATTAAAACATGGAACCAAGCCAAATGTCTAAAAACTGATGACTAGGTTGAAAAACTGTGATACATATATAGTATGGAACATTACACAGCAAAACAAAACAGTGAGAGCCTATCGTTTGACGCAAAATGGATGAACATAGAGTACAATGTTGAGTGAAGAGAGCCCGACTTTGAAAGGTACAGATTTATATTCCCACTCAATTTGTACTGAGTGTGATGGCAGAGGTCAAGAGACTTGAGAATGAGATGGTAGAGAGAGCGAGTGTAAACGCTAGAGATTGTAAGTGGGGAGAGTGGATAGGAGAGATTGGATGGTGAAAAGTGGGTCTGAAGTACAAGGAGAGGAAACATTTGACAGAAAATTATGAAAAAAAAGAAAAATAGAGAATGTTCATTATGAAATTACTAATTTCTTTTATGTAGCAGGTTGTCTTAATTATATATGTTAATTAGGATTAAAGTAGGCATGAAGACATTTTTATTTATCACAATAATTTTAAGCTATTTGTTGACTTGTCATGTATTTTTTATTTGAATCCTTGATTATATCCTGACTGAATAAAAAAGGGAAAGCTAAACTCTCTAATAAAAAACAAACAAACAAACAAACAAAAAAGCAAAGCCATCAGCGAAACAAACAAAAACCTCAGGAGAATGGGAGAACATCATTTAAGAGAACTTTTGCCCTTAAATTGTGTCCCTTCCTGAAAACTGCAGTATTTAAGTTTCCTCCAAGAAAGTTGAGAAATCCTGTCACCATTCAGAGCAGGGCAGGAAAGGAGCCCTCCTCACAGTGGGATTAGGTCAGGCCCTGCCCAGAGTTACAACTGTTGGCACTGTAGTGTTGGTGCTATTTGAAAACATTGGCAACTGTGAGTACAGGGTGAGTGTTCCAGAAAGATTAAAAAATAATAATAATAAACAACAACATAATTGGTTTTATGGCCTTGCCACAGTTTGGCCAAGGTCATCCTTAATATTACTTTAAAAAGCAGTATTTATTTCATCAATAATACGTTTCTACTCAATTCTATTCTTATCAGGTAGGGAGTACTGTCTATAAACTTACTGAAAAGTACACAACTTTTAGAGATACTCTTTTATGACAGAAAGGATGGCTTCTGAAACGTGCCTATTAGTACAATATGTGATCATTTACTGTTCCCTCAATACACTGGGGGTTATTATGAACAGCTCAAAAAGGATCGGTGACTTCAGGCAGATGCAGTTTTGAAAAGGGAGAATTAGATTGATTGGTCTGTGAGTCTCAAAACAAAACAAAACAAAACGAAAAACTCAAGAAATCATTTTTGGGACTAGCAGTTGGCTTAAAGGCTATGTTGCTTGACTCCCATATAGTCGACCGCAGTTTGAGTCCTGGACCTGGAGGCTTAAATTCACGCTGTGGCCAAGATCCTAAGAGGAGAATGGAGAAGGGATTGCAACATGGCCATCTACCCTAGGGGGTATTTCTCACTTTCCGTCTCTCTGTTTCTCTCTGTCTTTCTGGCAAGTGCATATGCCCTATAGCAAAACCTCTCCAAAAATTAAAAAAAAAAAAAAAGAAAGAAAGAAAGAAATGATTTTTACCAAAATGGGCAAGTGGGCAAGAATGTTGTTTTTCTTTTTTTCTCTTTTATTTTTTTCTTCTTTCTCTTTCTTTTTTTCTCACTCTAATCTGCCTTTCTTTTCTTTTAAGCTGTTAATTATTTTAAAAAATGAAAAAGAATAACTATTAGCTAAGATCCTAACCTTTTCATAAATTGACTAAAAAGGCAATGAGCTGTTTCAGGATGAATGCTGATATGTTTCAGTGTTTGAAAAACACTAATCTTTGCATATTTTTTACATTCACCAATGCCCTCGTCCCTCTGAATTTATTTGAATTTTATAAACAACCTAGCATCTTCATCTACATTTAAAAATCCATCTAATCGCTGAAGCCTAAAGGACAAGCAAAAACACTATCTACATTAAAGTCTCAACAGGTAGAAATGTTCTTACTGAAATCACAGCCATTTCTCAAGGTAGGCACTCACAGTTATTATCTTTAAATTCTCTAATTTAATAGCAAAGTGTAACATGGTAATTTTAATAATTGCTTCATCATGACTCTTTTAAATGGTCAATACAGTTCTACTCAATGGCAGTACTGTGCTGACAATAATCATGGAAATAATTTATGTGCTCATTGTGGTTCAGATAGTGAAATGACCATTTGCTGTGTCTTAGTGACCACTTGTAACAGTCATTTAAACAAAATCACTATCATTTCTACTTCAAAGGTGACAAATCAAGCTGAGCGAGGATAAATAACTAACTTAAGGGAACAAAACTGAGATACGTTGGTGCCTGTAGTCTTCCAAGCTCTTCTATTTCCCAACTCACGCCCTTACTTGTTATCTGACTCTTGTAATCTCATCATTTGATATGTTTATAAGCATAAAAATTTATAATGAATATATAGTAATATTTTGTTTTATTATACTACTAGTTAAGTATTTATCTTATTATTCAAATAATAAATATTCAAAACTGATATTTCTTAGAGTAACTCAGTTATTTAAATCAACCATTTAACAAACATCACATTAACATTTGCTTTTTTTCTATCTTATGTTCACTAAAAAAAAAAGAGAGAAAAACAAGTGTAAGGGTCCAGAGATCGGTCTAATTGATGGAGACGCAGAAAAGACAACGACAAAGCAATTGCAAAAGAGGCTTTTATTCTTTTTCCAGCTAGCTGGGGTCTGAGTTTCTGCCCATCGCAGCAGGCCTTAACAAGGACCCCATGCCTAAGAGAAAGGGATTTTTTTATAGTTCAGGATGTTCCCTAAAATGTAACACACACAAAGGAGGGGGAGTATGAGAAGCGAGGGTCCAGCCTGTTCAGGTCTAGATAAGGGCTCTCAGCTAGGGGTCTGGATGATCTTGCCTCAGAGGTGCTGGGCCCTCCTGTTTTCCACCTATCTGAGAGTTCCCAGATGCCTGGTTCCCGTCCTTGAGGCCCCAACAAAGTGGGCTACGTCCCTGAAGACCTAACAGGGCAGCAATCAAGCTAATTTGCCCCAGCATTCCCCAACATGGCGGTGTTTATGCCAACTTGGCCCAACACAAGTTATTTGATATAAATGTCATCTAAAGAAAATTTTTTCTTTGAGAGGTTTTCACTATAGGGCACATGCACTTGCCAGACAGACAGAGACATAGAGACAGAAAGTGAGAAATCACCCCCCAGGGAAGATGGTCACGCTGCAATCCCTTCTCCTCCATTCTCCTCTCAGGATCTTGGGCACGCATGCACACGTGACCGGCGTGAGTTTTAAGCCACCGGGTCTGGGACGCAAACTGCGGTCGACTATGTGTGAGTCCAGTGACATAGCCATTACGCTAACTGCTGGTTCCCACCTAAAGAGAATTTTGATAGAGCAAACTTTCACATTGATTTCTTTGGTTTTGATTGGCAATATGATTTTAGTGTTCCAAGTGATTTTTAAAAATACATTTAATTGATTTATAATCTACATTGTCCTATTTATCTTGAGATTACGGTATACAGGTCACAATTTCAAGAAATTTGAACTTCTGGGAATATTAAGCTTTTTGTGCCAAGAACTGCTGAAAAATCTTTACTTCAATATTTGACATTTTATGCTCCTCTAAATGTATTCTAATGCATGGTCACGCTACAAAATGACTGTCATTAGTGCTGTCACAGGCCATGGCCGTGGGAATACCATGACTAATGCTAAGCTATCAGTATGTCGGTGCAAGGTGTATTCTCATAATTTCTCAAACTGACCATGGAACCAATTTCCACTGATCCCTAAGTCATAAAACTTTACAATTACCCTGAGTTCATTAATAATGTATTGCGGTTCTCATTCTCAATCAGAGTTTAATCAGACCCGTGTCTCACAGGAAGGTTGACAAGTAAGCCACAAAATTATCCATATAAATGTCAAGATTTATTTTCCTAACATAAATGATCTAAGCTAGTCAAGCATAGATAATAATAAAAGCACTCTTTCTGAGATGACCGTTCACCTGATTGTCGTACCTATTTTAGCCCTATATCTCACCCTCTGTAATGATGGAGTTTATGAATATGGTTCACACAAATAAACTAATTTTTATGTCATGTCCATTTTTATATTAAAAGTACAAATCATGAATGCATATCATTGTGCTTACTACTTGTTTTCAATATGCAGACAACCAAATGGTTCAATTTATTTCATGTCAATAAGATAAATACTAAGAAGGAAAATATGTAGGACCAGTCATTTTAGTTACAGATATCTCTGGAGGCCATCTTAGTCAAAATCATAACAAATTTCTACTTCAAGTACAGAATCTCAGAATACTTGCCCAAAGCATATTATG